>NW_027494376.1:0-293223 GCF_021521415.1 Bidens hawaiensis
TGTCAGTTCCATTTGATTTAACAAACTGAACTTTCTTAGCAGATTTTAACAAATTTTTAGCTTTATCAAAGGATCCATCACATTTGATGTGTTTGAATTTGAAAACTTGTTTCAAGTTCTTGTAAATTAGAAGTTTCATTGTGAAAGACACTTTCAATCAATTTGGGCATGATTAAATTAAGTGGTATGTCTTTCTCAATAAATACCTTGTTGATCCCTTTCAGCTTGAACACACGACCAGCTGATGTCTTAGAAGCAACCGAATTGATAAAACACATCAAATCCACATCAGAAACTTTAGGCTTTTCTGATGTCTTAGCCTTCATTGGTTTAACTATTTTCTCCTCTTTCTTCTGAGATGTGTTTGAGCCATACACTGCCTCCTCAAATTCATGAGGTTCACATAGAATGTGATTCGAATATGGAATGTTCTGGTTCTTGTGTATCACTTCCGGTTCAAACACATCCTCAATGATAACTTTCTCAACATTTTCAACAAACACTTTATTGCTTTTAACATGATGTTTTTGAGTTGACGATTGGGCTATGACATTATCAGTTTTTTCTGGTTTAGATATTTCTTGAACAACATGTTCATTAAAAACAACTTCTTCTTTTCCAGCAAAAGGATTTGCAATATAGTCATTATGAAAAGGTGGTGACACTTCAACAAAACCTACACCCTTTTTAGAATCTTTTTGCTTACCAGTTACTTCAATAATCTCATTTAGAGAAAACAATAAATATCTAAATTTGCCCAATTTGTTTTTCAACTCAAAAACTTCATTCTCAAGTTCTGTTATGTTAGAACGATGTTTCAAGATTTCTTGAAATTTCTTATCATTACAATTCAGCTTTGAGGTCATGGTTACTAATTGACAATGCTCCAATTTTCTCCCAAGTTCTCATTTGAGATTCTAAAGATTATCTATAAGTATCCTTGAGAGAAGAAATTTCTTTCACTAGATGGTCATTATGATCTTTCAATGATTCTAACTTACGCTTAATAGTCTCACAATCAATACAAGGAATATTGACAGATATATTAACAAAATCAGAAACAGAAGAACTAACCTCATCGATCTTGGCCATACATACAAACGTGGTTGGCTGCATTTGACATGAATCATCAGAATCATATTCAGTGTCATTGTCAGATGATAACTCATTCCCACTTGCATCTTGAAAGCTTTCATTCATCTTGAACATAGCCAAGTTCGCTTGATTTTCGTTGCAGAATAATATTTGGGTCCAATCAGTTCCATCAGCAGCAGAAAGCAGGGCTTGTGATGTTGAAGCAGAAGGTTTACTACCAGATGGTTTATCAGCATCATTACCCTTTTCACAGAACTCCTATCTTGACTTCTAGGTCCATTGTACTCTTTCTTTGGTTTGTCACACTCTTTAGCAAAGTGGCCAAACTCTTGACAGTTATAACACTCGACATTCAGCTTATCAAACCCAACTCTCTTGTTCAACGATGGTAGAGCTTTCCTAGTTCTTTGCATGAACTTCTTCACTTTCCTCACTATCATTTCCATGTTCCACTTAAGATACAAAAGTTCCAAATCATCAGGGTCGATTTGATCATAATCTTCGTCGGTTAACTCACTCATGGCAATTTTTCTACCAACCAAGTTATCATACAAAGCCATAAAAGCACACCAAAAGGCAAAATTTTATTCAGCCTCTTTCATGCTCATGCTAGGTGGTGCAGAAAATTGACTTGTTGTAGCAGAAGTTCCAGAACCTCCAGAGGTATCAGTGAATCCAGATACCATAAAACATACATTTGGATCACTATAAGTTGTTGTTGATCCTTCATTTGCATTATGGGTGAGAAATGCAGTAATTGGAGATGTTGTGCTGCTTAAAGGCATACAACTACCATAAAAAGATGGATCTTGAACTTCTTTTGATGACTTTTTACATTTAAAATCATATTCCCTAGCTTCAATCTTTTGCATAAACTCTGTGTAACATCTTAAAATTTTCATATTTAATAAAAGAAAGTTGGGTTTAGATATTGCCCATAAATAACTAATTAGTATTACTAAAGTAAAGATCATGGACTTGGATTAATTAAGGTGGATTAAAGGGTAATGAGCCTTAGGTCCATGGGCTTTAAGGGATATAAATACCCCCTTAAACCACCCTAAAACCCAAAATCCTCATTTCCAACTCTCCATAATCTCCACACACACACATATTTACACCACCTTATGGCCGAGTGAGAAAGAGAGAAAAATGAGGTCAAACGAACTCAATGGATCTATAAACATGTGCTGCACATCTAAATGAACCCTAGATCTTGTTGGAACATTTTAGCTAAAAAGATAAAACTTTTTGATTCGTTCGGGTCAAGTTTGGACCGCAAACGGCCTAGGGAACGGTTGGGGCTAAGGCCGAACCATAATAAGTGGATTAAGGTCACTAAAACATGTGTTTTGGCTTTGACTGATAAACGAACCTAGACAACAGCAGTACGTTGCAACAAGTTCGCTTGCAAGCATGTTCGCCAAGCAAGTTCGCTGTATAAGTTCGTTACGGATAGGTTCTCTTAACGTATAACTTCGCCACTGATAAGTTCGCTTCTGTTAAGTTCGTTGCATAAGTTCGCTTATATTCACTTCGCCATATAAGATCGCTGGTTGTTAAGTTCGCCTCATTTAAGTTCGCATGCTACCATGTTCGCCTATATCCAAGTCCGCCTTAATCTAAGTTTGCTTATATTGAGACCCGGATACCTGGAAACCTTTATATGTAGACATATATGTTTACACACGTGATGGCATGCATTGTAAGGACTTATGAGATCAAAATACTAGAGTTAAAATAAAGGAAAACCATAAAAAGGCTAAGTAAAAGTAAGCTAATACTAGGTCCCTAGATTAGATCAGACGAGTATTGATACGTATAAATTATATATAGTTAGCAGAGCTGAACTAAAGAAAGGACTAACTACTAACAGAGAAAGAAACAAGATTCAGGTGAGTTTCTAGCCCCCACTCCTTGTTATGTTTTCGGGGTTGTGTGCATTCTCGATGTGTGTGTTAATACGTTTATCCTAAGTGATAAGCGTATGTCCTATGTGATTATGTGATGGGTATGAATGATTGCTTGTTAATACATGAACGATCTTCGGATATTGCACGCACTGTCAAGTTGTAATGTTATGTTTAAATGATGGTATGATATGTACGATATATGAATGGAAGTAAATGATGTATGATTGTATGGTAACGAAGAGGGAATCGAACCCTACTAATATTCAAGGAAAGAGGGACCGAGCCCTAATAATACTCGAGGAAAGAGGGACCGAGCCTTAACAATACTCGAGAAAAGAGGTACCGAGCCCTAATAATACTCGAGGAAGGAGAGACCGAGCCCTAATAATACTCGAGGAAGGATGGACCGAGCCCTAATAATACTCGAGGAAGGAGGGACCGAGACCTAATAATACTCGAGGAAGGAGGGACCGAGACCTAATAATACTTGAGGAAAGAAGGGCGTAATGCTCTTTATAACGTAAGAGGTGAAGCTAACTAAGTAAAGATAAAAATATGGAAGTATGAATGAAGTATGTAAGTATGTATGTATGTATTGTATGTTATGTGATTAACTAGAACTCACTCAGCGTAGCTGACTTTTAGTATGCACGCAGGTGAGTATGATGAGGCAGCTCGCTTGAGGAGAACGCGTGGCATTGAATTAGAGGCTGGCATCGGAAGACTCAAGACGTTTACGTTTAATGTTTTGTTTAATTTGAAAGACAAGATGTTCTTTTAAGACAAGTTATGGATTGCTATGAAATGTTTTTATGAAAGTTTTTATATTCCGCTAATATTTTATTAACTCTGGTGATTAGAACTATGTTGATGGTAAATCCAATGTCCAAATGTGAGGCACCGGTAACGGCGCCTTACAAGTTGGTATCAGAGCAAAGTTCAAGAGATTTAAGCATCCTACATGCTTAGACTCGAACAGAGAATGGGATTTAGTAAGAAGATGCTAGTTCAAGAATGCCATGTGCCACCCAAGCAAGCTCAGTAAAGGTAAGGTATGATTGAACAATGTATGTGAATGTTAGAGATATGATTGATTGATTATTTGATTGATTAACTATTTGAAAGTAATAATTAGAACAAATGGACTCATAAAGGGAAGTGTATGGGACGCGGAAAGTAACATGATCAGCTAATCACAGATGGCCACTATTATTACCTGTTAGCCTTACTATCCTTGTACTAAATAGTTCCTTAAGTGATGACGTTTTTGTTTTCCCTTTTAGAATAGGATGGCTGGAACTGGAGGAATTATGAGAACTGGAGGTCGCACTGGACGTCATGGCAGGCCTCATCGTGTCCAACAACATTCTGTAGAGACAGCTTCCAACACAGGAGATGAAGGAAGAGCAACTGGACGAAACCCAAGCAACAACTAAGGGGTGCAACTGGATCACGCAATTCAAGCAGCTATTGTTCAAGCTGTAGCAACTGCAGTGAAGAATATAACTCCTGGAGTGTCTGCTGGAAGCCGTGAATGAACCGCGGAAGGAGCGGGAGGAGATGGTAAGAAAGACAGAGAGAGGGAGGCCTCGAGTGTGGTTAAGTTTGTGAAGTTCGATGACAGGAAAAAAGGCCAAGGTGGGTGCAAATATAAGTCCTTCAAGGGATGTGACCCACCGAAGCTGACTGGTTAGGGAGATGCGATCGCTACTCTTCAATGGATAACCAATATGGACAAGGTTATCCGCATTAGCGAGTGCCATCCCGACCAAGCTGTCGGTTATGCCACCCAATCGTTTGGTGATGAGACGATGTATTGGTGGGAATCAATTGAGCAAAGGAAGAGTCCATAGGAGATTAAGGCTAGGAAATGGGAGGATCTAAAGGAATTAGTGATGAAAAGGTTCTGTGGTGAGCCGAAGTTGAAAGAGCGGAGATGAGGTTCCTGAATTTGAAAGCTGGAACAATGACACATCGTGAGTATACCACCGAGTTCAACCGAATGTCTAGGTTGGTACCCGATATGGTCAACACCGAAGCTAAGAGAATCAAGTGTTATGTGAGGGGATTGCCACAGAATGTTTGCTTACTAGTCCGGGCGAATAAACCTGGTGCTTTTGACTCTGCTGTTGAACTCGCATAGATGGTTTATGAGGACCTGGCTGTGGATGATGTTGTGGTGAGAGAAGAGAAGAAAGATAAGAAGTGGGTCGCTCCTGTTAAATGGCCAGGTACTCAATTGTGGAACTCAAAAGATAAGAAACAGAAGGTGTGGGAGAACAGGTCGTGCAAAACTTGTTGCAAAGCACATGGTGGTGAGTGCAGATGGGGTAAGGGTTTTGACGTTTCTTATAAGTGTAGAAAGATGCATGCTGGGGAATGCAGGTTTGGATAGAATGCTTGCTATAAATGTGGAAATGCCGGTCATTATGCTCATGAGTTCAATGTTAAGCCCGTAAGTTACAAATGCAGTAAGACAGGTCACTTTGCTAGGGAATGCACTGAGGGCGAAGCAAAGTGACATGTCTTACCGCACTTGTAGATTCCCGATGCTGACTACATGCTGACTCAAGAACAAGCCAAGCAGATTCCCGATGTCGTCACGGGTACGTTTCTAGTAAAGGGTATTTCCGCTTCTGTATTGTTTGATTCGGGTGCGAACAAAGGTTTCATAGCCACCCCATTTAATAAATTAGCTAAAATGAAATGTTGCCGAGTGTCTGAAACTTTTATATTAGAAACCGCTAGTGACACTTCAGTTAAAATAATGAAAATGGTAAAGGACTGTATGATAGAGTTAGAGGGACATGAGTTCCCTGTTACCTTGTATGTTATGACCTTGGGAGGGTTCGATGTGATTTTGGGAATGGATTGGTTTTCTGAATATGAGGCTCAGATAGTGTGTAAGAGTAGGATGATAAGGGTAAAGTCCTTGGATGGTAGTGTGGTGACGGTTTATGGTGATAAGGAAAGTTCTGAGTTTAATGTCATTTCGATGATAAAAGCCGAGGGATTGTTAAGTCGAGGGTGCGGTGCCTACCTGGTGTATGTTGTCAACGCTACGGCCGGGACGAAAGAATTGGAAGATGTTCCTATCGTGCGCGACTACCCAGAAGTATTCCCTGAGGATCTTCCAGGGTTGCCACCGGAGCGAGAGATAGAATTCCAGATAGACTTAGTACCAGGAGCCCAACCCGTCACGAAAGCACCTTACCATCTAGCTCCGTCCGAGATGAAAGAACTGATGTCCCAATAGCAAGAACTCCTCGACAAGGGTTTTATTAGACGAAGGGTTTCCCCGTTGAGCTCACCGGTGTTATTCGTGAACAAGAAAGATGGAAGCATGAGAATGTGCATAGACTATTGCGAGTTGAACAAACTTATGGTAAAGAATATATATCCTTTGCCAAGTATTGATAATCTGTTTGACCAACTGCAAGGTTCAAGTTAGTTCTCACGAATAGATCTCGGATCAGGCTATCATCAGTTAAAAGTGAAAGAGGTAGACATCCCTTAAACAACATTTCGGACGCGGTATAGACACTACGAGTTCCTCGTAATGTCATTCGGTCTAACAAATGCAACTGCAACATTTATGGACATGATGAATAGGGTATGTCCTCCAATTTTGGATAGGTCAGTTATCGGTGACAATTTTACTATAGGAGATTCATCAAAGGTTTCTCCAAGATAGCCACATCGTTGACCGGTATGACCCGAAAGTCGGTAGTATTCAGTTGGGGAAAGATCCAATAAGAAGCTTTTGAGGAGTTGAAGAAGAGACTCACTCAAGCTCCAATCCTTGCTTTACCTGATGGTGATGAATATTTGGTTGTTTGTACTGATGCTTCGGATCGTGGGTTAAGTTGTGTGTAACAAACCCAATTTTAGGGCCTCTTTTTTTAAAAAATATATTATAACTGTTGATCCGCCTAAACATAAAGTTTAATGTTTGTTAACAATTTTACTAATGATTTAGACCTACTAGGTATGACCCTAAACCGCTAAAACTTGATCCATCAACCATAATAGTTTCAACTAAAATATCATTACATAACTTACAACTTTATAAACTTGTATACTATACATAACTAATTAATTCTAGAAGTTATCATAGACCAAACCAACTTAACCAGGCTTACAATGGTTATCTAAACTTAGAAATCAAGATCCTAGCACATGCTTGCTAATTAAATATAATAATGTGGATACATATAAGTGTATATATAAGCATTACATGCTCCATGAATTTATCATCATATTATCAATTATGTACATGTGTGACTACGCGAACATACGCATAATACTTATAACTTAGAAAACGATCTGTATACACACTAATACATACATAATTTGCAAGACACTTTATATTATTCTATTTTCCTATGTTAATTTGTTTTAAAAAACTAATACTTTCAATATAATGATTTGAAATCCATAAAATGGGTAATTCTTAAACCTTTCAAACTTTTATGTTCTTCCTTGACCATTTCCTACAACCACACACTTAACAAGTATATATATATATCCAATGTCTATATATATAAAGTTTCACATGTATAAATATATATATGTTTACAAATAATGATAATAATAATAATAATAACAATAATAATAATAATAATAATAATAATAATAATAATAATAATAACCTTTAAGTACTATAGAACCAAAATGCAAGTTTTAAATAAATATGAAACCATATGTGCACATTCAGATAAATATGCACTAACTTTATGCATATACAATTATATGCATCCTTAAAAGTAAGATACGTATCCTAATACTAACAATTGTCGACCATAAGCCGCCTATTATGCATGTATTTATTATTTCTTTTTTTTTTATTTAAATTAAACCTACAAAATCTAATAAAATCTTCCAGGATCTCCTAGGATCTCTTAACTTGTCAACCCATCCATATCCTTTAGAAATCCAAGCATATCTTGGGAAATCATCTAGTCCCGATATTTGATATTGAAGATCACACAGCAGAACCCTTGGACATTCACAAGGCTTGCAAAGACTTTGCATATCCATAAGAATTTCTATATAAGAAGCCTCTGATCATTCTAATTCACATTCAACCTCATCTCAAACATTCACTCTTAAAACTTCTTGAGCCCTTGAAACCCCCAAAAATCAATTTCACAAGCCCTTAATCTGTCCCAGGAAGACCACAAGATGTTCATCAATCCTATACATAGTAGCAACTAGCAACCAAGAGTGACCCCTATTTGTGTAAGATACATCCCTGCTAATTTTGATTATCATTCTCAATTGATAACCTCTCTAAACCTAGCCTTAAGTTTGTCCTAGGAGCCTTTTGCATACTTATTCGCTGCATTAATCTAACCCAAGAAAAATTACAGAAGCAACCATCAATCGGTTCTTACCTACACTCTCTCAATTATGTTAGTATTATACCCACGCACGATATTCTAAGTCCTAAGCATTCGTAATCTGTTTCTCATAAGCTTGTAGTCCCTGTTTGCTCCTATTCTCGATTTACAACAGCCCGAAACACACCCATCAAGACCATTCCATCATCATACGATATTCTCTACACCAAACCTCATTTTTGTTTACATGTTCATGCCTGTTCGTTTTACATGAGTTTTACTATATCCCATTTATTTTTCCAGCTAGAATTTGAGTCTTTTGAGTTTCTAAATCAAGCCCCCACAATCCACACAGTAACCCCTAATCCGACTCCCATCATGGTAAGCCGAAAACCATTGTCAAAATCACTGTTTTCTTGCTTAGCATCTTTGTTTTTCACAAGGATTTGTTCTAAACTCTTTACCCTATCATGATCATGTTTTATAAAGAAGCTTTGGGCCTCTTTGAAGTCTCTTAGATCTCTCTTGAATCAGCCCTGAAAGCAGGTACCATTCCGATCCTAAACTGTTTATAAGTTTAGTTGTCTGATAATATAAGGAAGTTCTGCACACACATAGTCATTTTATTTATTTTCTTGTTATATACCCTAAATATAACATTCTTTAAACTCAAAATACAACATATATAAATAATCCTGGAAAGATAAAAAGTTATGTAACCACACACGCACGTAACTACACACATAAACTGTTAAGATAAGGCGTTGAGAGAGATCTACAAACTCACAAGATATAAAATCTAAGATTCATAAAAACCATATCTTACAGTATGTAAAGTTAATATAAACCATCAAGGGTGTAAAACTACTATAGATTTAACCAAACAAAAGTGTGTTAAAACCCATAACCGAAACCCGAGTTTAAGGTAGCTGGTTTTAAAAGTGATTATTAAGATATTATATCATAACAATAAAGTGTCAAGTCATTTTGGTAAGTGTAAGTCATTAGGTATAAATGTTTATAATTAAATGCCGCTTAAAACACGTAAATGGGAAAATAAGCAAACCCAGAACCGACACCCTAGATTTATGTTTCTCCATATTACTTGGTCTCATGAAAATGATGTATAAAGGAATAAGTGGAAAAACCATATTTAACCTAACGGTGCGGTTTAAACCAAGAGCTAACAATTAACCGATGAAAAATATATCTTTGAGTTTTCTTTTATCCAAAATATACAATCTTCGTGGTGTGTAGTATAAAATAACCATACAATATGTCTCATAGATTTAAAATAAATATTTTCCAAACCAATGATCTTATAACCGAATAATAAATGGTTTACGGTTAAAAAGGTATTTCTAAGTACTTTTTACACAAACATGGTATTTTTCGTACTTTGAAATTTCGGAAACTTTAACCCCCTGTGACATTTTTTATTAACTTTTTAATAGTCTTTTTACATGACTAATAATATCGTATAGTATTATAATCTTAGCCTAAAACACCTAATATTACAACGTTCTAATTAAGGAAACTTTGCTACGTTTGATGTCACAATATGCAACAAAAACCTCAAATAACAAAAGTATACATAACCTTAACGGACTTAGGTCACAAGCACATTTGTTATCACGATTATTACTTTTAGTGACAATTTATATGTAATTAGGGATGTCTATTATTTGGAAGCCGTCCTTGGCATAGCATACAAGAATTCTTTATTATTTGTGTCTTCACGCACAGACCAGGTGAGTTCATGCACTACCCTTTTCTTAAATTTTTGTGTGGATACATGCTTCTATATGTGTTTTTAAACTTATTGGTGTATTATTAATCAAGACTGATTTAGCTACCTTAAACAATCCCCGGCTTTTTAGCACGATCATTAACTCCAAAATGAGCCATGGGATATATGGGTAGTACTATCAGGGAGACCCCCGCACACAGTGGGCCTACATCATGGGACGACCACCCGCTGAATGATAAAATGCATATCTTGTGACATATATCCGCGCCATTTGTAACTTATGTTGGGCAGACATAAGTATAATTTGACCCATAACAATAAGGGGTATGGGTAAGGGGTATTTATTTTAGATGTTCACGGGTCGTGGACTCAGGTTTGATTGTGAATTTGCTTAGTGTGCACCATACTATTTAGATCATTTTTATTTAAATGTTTTCATTACTTAATCTCATGAACTCAACAACTTTTTACTTGACCCAATTATTTTAAATATGTGTTCAGGTTCCTCTTTTCAAGATGTGGAATATATAGAGAATTAGATATGAGCTTTTTTTGAGATAGAAGACCCTCTTTAAAAGACTTACATCAAACCGTAGAGATTAACCCGAAGAACCCATGATGGATTGTAGAGCATATCTTCTAATTAGATGGTAGTTGAACTTATAGCTTGTAGTTGTACTTGACATTTGATTGTAACATTGACCTAGTGTTTTAATTTAAGATAGTTACCCTATTTCCATTGTGTTTTGGTTGGTATTCAATCGTCACGTCTAGCCCCCTAGTCAGGGTGTGACATTGCTTGTTGATGCAACGAGGAAAATAATAGCTTATGCATCCAGACAGTTGAAAGTTCATGAGAGTACTTATCCGACGCATGATTTAGAGATAGCAGCCGTAATGCATGCTCTTAAGATATGGAGACATTATCTGTATGGTACTAAGTGTACCATCTACACATATCATAAGAATTTAAAATACTTCTTCGAGCAGAAGGAGCTGAACATGAGACAGAGGAGATGGTTGGAGTTGATTAAAGATTATGACTGCGACATTAAATACTATCCTGGTAAAGCTAATGTGGTCGCCGACACGCTAAGTCGTAAGAATGAGGAAGTCATTGCAACAGTAAAGTCATACCAGCTAATTATAAATTCAAGTCTTTTTGAAGGAATCGTCAAAGTACAGTCAGAGGTGTTAGTAGACGAGAAGTTAGTGAGAGAACGTCATTGAGACCAAGATCTAGCCGCTAATACGATGCATCAACACGAAATCGTTACTTTAAATATAATACTTTATTGATAAAAATGGATGAAATACATTATGGTGGAGATAAGTTATGGAGAGAATAACTTAGATCTATGTACAAGTTCTCTACTAAATTATGAGCATGAGCTGCCTATTTATAGGCTATTTTACCATATACATTAAATACAAAGACTAAACCGCCTGCAACTTATTCGATCACTACGGACACCGAAACAGTGCACTAATAGTTAGTAAAGAAAGAAAGGATTTACGGCCAGCAACATGAGTTGATGGAAAACACTCATGGTGTTAAGACCAGGTTTGACCGTATGTGGATTCCACGACATGGAGATCTTAGAGGTCAGATCTTAGATGAGGCTCATAAATCTAGATACTCAACCCATCCAGGAGCTACAAAGATGTATCAAGATTTGAAAATAGATTACTGGTGGCCAGGAATGAAGAATGATGTGGTGGATTATATTAGTAAGTGCTTAACTTGTTTACAGTAAAAGCCGAACATCAAAAGCCTTATGGGAAAATGCAACCGCTTGAAATACCTGAGTGGAAATGGGAAAACATCACTATGGATTTTATAACTAAGCTACCTTGTACAGCTAAGCATTATGATACCATCTAGGTGATTTAGGACCGTTTTGACCAAGAGTGCTCACTTTCTGCCTATACGAGAGGCTATCTCATCAGAAACGTTGGCCAGTTTGTTCATTACATAGGTGGTGGCTAAGAACGGAGTACCGTTATCGATCGCGTCAAATAGAGATACTCGGTTTACTTCGAGGTTTTGGAAGAAGTTCCATGATGATATGTGAATTAGGTTAAACATCAGTACGGCGTATCATCCTGAAACAGATGGACAATCCGAAAGGACGATCTGAACCCTTGAGGATATGCTACGTGCTTGTGTTTTATACTTTGGTGGAAGTTGGGATGATCATTTGCATCTAGTAGAGTTCTCCTATAACAACAGCTACCATTCAAGTATTGGTATGCCACCGTTTGAGATGCATTATGGTAGACGATGTAGAACCCCGATGTGTTGGGGAGAGATTGTTTATAAAGAAATGGGAAGCCTAGAGGTTGTTCAAGAGACATCTTCAAAGTTCGATCAAATTAAGGCTAGTATGAAAGTTGCTCAAGACAGACAGAAGTCGTATGCTGATAAGCGGCGACAACCGATTGAGTTTAACCTTGGTGACAATGTGATGCTCAAGGTCTCGCGTTGGAAAGGAATCATTCGATTCAGAAAGAGAGGAAAGTTGAGTCCAAGGTACATTGGACCGCTTAAGATTTTAGATCATGTGGGTGAAGTAGCCTATAAGCTGGATTTACCCGAAGAGTTAGAGGGAATTCATTCAACCTTCCATGTTTCTCATCTGAGGAAATGTCTAGCTGATAACACTCCCACGTGCCATTGATGGACATCGAGGTTGATGAACAACTGAACTACATGAGCAACCAATAGAGATTGTCGATCGCAAGGAAAAACAACTTCGTCACAAGGTTATACCTTTAGTAAAAGTGCTATGGAAGCATCGCAAGGGATCAGATGCTACATGGAAAGCTGAGGATGAGATGTGTAAGTTCTAACCTAATTTGTTTAAGTGATAGTTACGTTTCGGGGACGAAACCTCTTTAACGAGGGAAGACTTGTAACATCCTAAAATTTTCATATTTAATAAAAGAAAGTCGCGTTTAGTTATTGGGCGTAAATAATTAATTAGTATTACAAAAGAAAAGATCATGGACTTGGATTAATTAAGGTGGATTAAAGGGTAATGGGCCTTAGGTCCACGGGCTTTAAGGGATATAAATACCCCCTTAAACCACCCTAGAACCCTAAATCCTCATTTTCATCTCTCCATAATCTCCACACACACACACATATACACCACCTTACGGCTGAGTGAGAAAGAGAGAAAAACGAGGTCAAACGAACGTTGGTTTTTTATAGATCTTTACTATACGAGCCATATACAAGTTTTAGAGTTCATTAACAAGCTAACCAAGACCAAACCAACGCGTAAGGTATGTTTTTGATCTTAAAGTTTACGTTTTTATAAACGTTTAGTCCTGAAACTTGAATCTAGTATAGATCGGGTATAAAAAAACATAAAGTTGTAAACTTGATGCGAAAACGAACTTAATGGACCTATAAACATGTACGCCACGTCTAAAATGAACCCTAGATCTACTTGGAACATTTTAGCTTAAAATATTAAACTTTATGATTCGTTCGGGTCAAGTTTGGACCGCAAACAGTCAAGGGAACGGTTGGGCTAAGGCCGAACCATAATAAGTGGATTAAGGTCACTAAAACGTGTGTTTTGGTTGATAAACGAACCTGGACAGCAGCAGTACGCTGCGACAAGTTCGCTTGCAAACATGTTCGCCAAGCAAGTTTGCTGCATAACTTCGTTACGGGTTGGTTCTCTTAACGTATAACTTCGCCACTGACAACTTTGCTTCTATTAAGTTCGTTGCATAAGTTCGCTTCTGTTAACTTCGCCATATAAGATCGCTGATTGTTAAGTTCGCCTCATTCAAGTTCGCATGCTACCATGTTCGCCTATATCCAAGTCTGCCTTAATCTAAGTTCGCTTATATTGAGACCCGGATACCTGGCGACCTGTATATGTAGACATATATGTGTACACACGTGATGGCATGCATTGTAAGGACTTATGATATCAAAATACAAGAGAGTTAAAATAAAGGAAAACCATAAAAATTCTAAGTAAAAGTAACCTAATACTAGGTTCCTAGATTAGATCAGACGAGTATTGATACGTGTAAGTTATATACAGTTAGCAGAGCACAACTAAAGAAAGGATTAACTATTAACGGAGAAAGAAACAGGATCTAGGTGAGTTTCTAGCCCCACTTCCTTCTTATGTTTTTGGGGCTTTGTGCATACTTTATGTGTGTGTGTTAATACGTTTATCCTAAGTGATAAGTGTATGTCCTATGTGATGATGTGAATAAGAGGCTGGCATCGGAAGACTCAAGACGTTTACGTTTAATGTTTTGTTTATTTTGAAAGACAATATGTTGTTTTAAGACAAGTTATGGATTGTTATGCAATTTTTTTATGAAAGTTTTTATATTTCGCGAATGTTTTATTAACTCTGATGATTAGAACTATGTTGATGAGTAAATCCAATGTCAAAATATGAGGCACCGGTTATGGGGCCTTACACTCTGAAGAAGTCAAATCTTTGTTTTGGAAATAATTATTCTCCTTCAACACCATCAGGTATGTTGAGTAAGAACTTGGTAAAGCATTTTTAACGGTTTCCATCTTGCCAGATTCCGAAGGTTCCATCTTTAACTTATTCATCTCAGATATCATGTGATTGAAACGAGTAAGCATTTCCTCAGCAGTTTCACCTTTTAGTAAGTTAAAGTTTCGAAATTGGAACTTTACCATTACTTTCTTACTTTCTTAAGTATACCGATGCTTCTCATCCTAATGTGCTAAAACAATGAAGCACAAATCTTGATACTCCCAACTTGATGAAATATGTTGTCAGGTAAAGCCAATGTAAGAGTTGAATATGTTTTAGTCTCGAGGTGTAACATCTGTTGCATGAGTACGTTCTGAGATGCCAGCGTGTAGAAACCAGCCATTGTAAATAACAATTTCAAATTTGACAAAAAATCAAACTTGAGGATTAAAAGTGAATCAGGAATAGTAAGTTATGACGAATTGAGTGAAGTATGGATAACGAACTGAGAACAGTAGCTTAACAAATCAGATGAGATTTTGATAACGAATCAAGTATGGTACTCTGACGAACTAGTAACGAATTAGGTTATAACGAATTAGTAAAGAATCAAAGACACGTTACTAACGAATTACTGATGAATCAGTATAACGACTCAATAACGAATTGTTGACGAATTGAGATGACGAATCAAGAACGAATAAGTAACGAATCACTGAATGAATCCATAAGCGAATTGATAACGAATCATTGATTAAATTTAACGAATCCAAGAACATGAATTAGGAACAGTAAGTACGAATCAACTACAATTGATAACGAACAAGGTTGTTAGGCAGTTGTAACAAACTCGCCACGTGGCACGAATCTGTAAAGGTTTACTTAACGAATTAACCACGTATTCGACGAATCATCAATAATGAATTAAAGCCATCATCAAATCTTCAAATCTTCAAGCAATTTTTCCAGAAATTGGAAATTTTCCAGATTCACAAATACCCATAACCCAAACTCAAATATGTAATACAAACTCAATATACTACCAAATCGTCCGAATCATAGCTCAAATTACTCGTAAGTCACTCGCGAACCCAAATCTTTCTATCTCGTAGAGTTTAATCGATTAAAAAAAACCAAGTTAACGTATAACCAGTCCTATGTTCCGTACACAAACCGATCCAAACCAAAACCAGTCCAATCCACCACCAAATCACAATTCAATCCACACACACTTACCTTAATCCTTACCAAACACAATCCGAACCAAATCAAACCATAATCGTTCAATTAAAATCAAAATTCAAGCAGAATTTCAATAAAACATAAACGAACCGAAACACGATCAATAAGTTTCAAACACAAACCATTAACACATAATCAAGAGCAATCTAACACCTATATGCTCTTATACCAGTTGAGAATATGTTAGATCTAATCAATAACAGTAATCAGATTAGATCTAATATCTATAAGGATCTAGTTTATGATATGCTTATGATTAGTTATATATATATATATATAATATTAGTTGTCATATGTAGATTAGTAATATTTTAAGGAAGAATTGAGTCAAAGAGAATTTGGGTAGAGGTTCAGTACGTTAAACTCAAAACTTAAATTATCAGGGTATGAACACCCTATATATAGACGATGGATACCAATTCGTTACACGTCTCATAACGAATTGAATACAGTTCGTTAACTTACAAGACTCAAAAGGAAAGCATAACGAATCTTTGATTCGTTATGCCTCCATTCGTCAATATTCCATGACGAATGGGAACATACATAACAAACTAACAGTCCATTCGTTAATCATCCTTAACGAATAGGCTTTACATATAACGAATTGGCTAATTCGTTAAACATTCTTAACGAATTAGCCTATACTATAACGAACTAATATAATTTCCATAAATACACTTACATTAAAATAATAATAAATTACAAATGATAATTACAAAGACTTGAGACGACAAAATCGTGCACTAACAAATCATTATTAAAGTTCAATTAAGATTCACTATAAACCAAGATGATACTATGGAAGTTTAGCCACTAATAGACATGATGATAGTTATCAAAGTAATAGATACAAACATGATCAAATTGAAACATTCTAACCAATTTGGATAACTAATCTTTGATGCTAATGACTTCTCCTAGAAGCTTAATCTCCTTATTCTTTGAGGATTGGAAGGATGGGATTGAGTCCCTTATTAATGGTGGTGAAAGGAAGTGGTTGGAGAGTATAGAATGCTCCTCCAAGGGGTGTTCAAGTCCATTAAATGAAATAGAAGAGCATTCAATTTATAGGCTGAGCAGACCCTCAAGGCACGACTGTGTTAAGCAAGGCACGGCAGTGTCGCCATTTTTGTCCTTTCAACATTAATTATGCATATCAGATTTTACAACTCAAAGGTAATACAGCCATGTTAAGCAAGGCACAGCTGTGTTGAGTTCCACAACAGTCCAAACTCCTCATGTTTTTTCCTTTCTCTTCTACTGAAGGCATGACCATGTTTTGTGAAGGTGTAACACCCCGGCTTAAGCGGAAACGCCTGAGTGTGACGTACAGATTGCTCAAAACACATATGACACTATTAAGTGACAATATTATCATTAATTAATTTAAACATAAAGTACACAAGTTTGAAACAAGAAATACAAGGAAAATACAAGAACAATTAAACAAATTTTTCATTTATTAAAATACCCTAAGTTCTAATGTCTTCCCTGAGTATCATCCTTTGATAACGGTACCAATAGCATATATATAAAATAGTGTCTACCGAAAGAATAGTTGGTGGCTACACAAAAGTTTTGATATAAATACGTAAAAATCATAAAGTTCCATAAACAAGTGTAATCTAGCAAGTAAAGTCCTTTCCAGTTGGTAACAACCAACGTACTCGGATAATGAAGCCAATTTTCCACTCATAACAACATTGTCCTCAGTGAAAAGGGGGCGTATGATCATACTTATTGAGGCTACCATGTGTAAGTAAATTCGAGCAAGTAATCAAGTAAACACACAAGTCCATGTAATGAATTGTAGTTTTATAAATGAATAAGTAAACAATTGATTAGAAAAGATATATATGTTACCCCCAAAATGTGTAAAAGCGTTAAAAAGGGTGTGTGAGAAACTCACATTGATTAGTGAGTGAAAGGATTGAAGGTTGATGTTACTTGATCAATCCTAACCGTGAAGCCCTAAACCAAAGTTTAGAAATGTGTTTTATGCTAAGGATAAGGAATAATAAATCTAATGAATAATTGATAAGATAAAAACAAGAAAAATATCAAAGACGAAGATGAAATACAAAATCAGCTTTTGGACAGGAAACTGTTCTGTCTCGTTTAAAGTATTTAGAATATCAAACAATTTTATTATAAATCAAGACTTTCTAGTCTACTAAATTAAATGTTTTGAACAACTTTCATTAGAAAAGTTTTATAGATTCATAACCTAAAAAGGCCAAAACATCCATGTAAATCAGAGGGTACGGATCTGCGCACTATTTGTAAAGTATTGATTGTGAATTCATACAAATGAATTAAAATCCATAAAAATAATTTTTAGAACAGTATTTCAATGCGGTTTATCACAGAATCCGGTATTGCACTCTTTCAGATTTTTATGAACAAGATATGCCTCTTTCTTGGATGGCTAGATCTAATGTCAAAACATAAACAATGCTAGAAGCAATGTTTTAACGATTTTGAAAAGGATATTGATGAAAAAAAATTGTGGACTTTTTTGGATATGCTTGTAAAACATTTATGATCATATATCTTAAAAAATCCTTGGATAATTTGAATAAAATATAATGATTCAAAACAGAAAAATAAATGTGTAAGAATGTTTCAAGTGTGATCTTTGTGTAATCGATCATCTCCTTTGACGACTAGATCTACAAAATATGTAACATATGGGTATATGTATAATTTACCGAATCACATCCAATAACAAAATGGGTCGGTTTAACTAATACAATACAAATAATTGAAATTGACGAATGTCACATGAAATACATGAAATGAAACTTTATATACATATATATTTATATATATATATATATATATATATATATATATATATTTATATATATATAAACAAAACCAAAATTTAAATTTGGGTCGGGTATTCAAGTTTGAAAGTTAATAAATGTTATTGGATTCAGAAATTTTAGATATTTTATCCCGAAATTAAAATAAAATAAAATTTTAAACGAAAACAACTAGAACATGGAGTTGTTAAAAGTTTTAAGCATTATATATATTCAAATTATATAAAAAGAAATAATGTCGATTTTTGAATGACCCGAAAAATGCCACAAATGGAAAATATAACAAGGACACTTATATATAGGATCTACCAGCAGCGTATCCATCATGCCCTTATTATATTGCATTTTTCTCGTTTTTTCCAAAGTCATTTCAAGTTCCGAGTTATTGTACACAACCATACTAATTATGTTTGGCATGCAAGGACTTTGATAATTACGTGTCTACCCATAATTATCATTATCGTCGGATGGTCCACCTAATAGGTCCCATTGTGTGAGTATTAAGGTAAAATAATTTCTTATATGAAAACTTGGAATAATAAAAAAAACAATAACTATAAAGATTAAAAACATCGAAAATATGTATGCAAACCCTTGAGGTCAAGGATAACGCGAACGCGAACATACTATGTCAAAAATAAATAAACGAAACTATTGCAGTTTAAACAAAATAAACGATGTTATTGACATTTACGACAAAATGTGCAAAACTCTAGAGTATTTTAAAAAATAATAAGAATAATGGATGAAAACATTAAAAATCATGAACATCAAAATAAATAATTGAAATAATGGGGCCGAGAATAACATCGAAAATAAATGTAGCATTGAGCTAACAAAATGTAAACACGTAAATCAGTATCGCATTGGATTTCGAGAATGAAACTTTCATATCAAGATATCAAACTAGGTTAAGTTCTTGGAGTCAATAATACTTCGTTTAACAAATGAAAGTTTCCAATAAAAATGTGAATAAAGGCAATCATTGAGATTAAGAAAGTAAATAATTGAAACTTCATGATCAAAGTAATACATTGGTCTCTAATTGATGAAACATGGAGATCAAAAGTAACAAAATGATTTGAATAAACATTGAGTAGAAAGAAAACCAAACAAATATCCAAAATGATTCATGTAAAAGTAAATATAAACTCAGCATGTACGTGAACATGTTCACCGTCCCAATTTCCACTAAATTATTACATTTATGGGAAATCGGTTATAGACCGCAAGATTGAAATAACGAAAGTAAACCGATTAAATAATGCAAATATGAATGACAAATGAAATAACTCATCAATTAACAAATAGTCCAAACTCAGCTATTAACTTCATACATAACCCTCGAAAAATATTAGATACATAAAATTTTATTTGATCATGTCCAAATAGAATTTTTTATTTAAGAACATATACATGAAGAAGAAAGAAGGAAAAGCAAAACAAAACTTGCGATACTAGTTTTCTCGAAAGTGGGTTTGAGGTATGAAGGCTATGGTGAGGGCAGTGTCATGATTTTTTAACTGAAACTCGTTGGCGTTAATGAAGGGAGACAAAGATGACTTTTGAGATCTTTTAAGTTTATGTAAATCGATTGCAAAAATGTGATGCTTTTATAATAATAATTTTTTATTAAAAAAAACAATTCTTAGCTAGCTCTAAAGTTTGTGAAATTTTATGAAATTTTTAATGTAAAAAGATTTCATGTTAGGCGCCGTTCTAGAGAATAAATGGTCACCATATAAAAAGGACTCTTTGAAAAATAACCTCAAAGGGGTTAAAACTTGTTTGAAGTAAAATATTCTATTTCTTCTTATTTTAGGATTTCATTGGAAAATAATAATCATAATAATAATAATAATAACGATAATGATAATAAACTATATGATTTGACTTAACGTGTTTTTAAAGGAAATCAACTTGATTAAATACTTGTTAATTAGCTATTTTAAGATAATTGAGGATTTGAAATTATAGGCGTAAGCTGTTCATAAAAAAAATGCGGAGAAACATGCATGGTTTTTAAAAGAGTGTGTGTTTGACAAGTAAGAAGCAACTAGGTGTTGGTGCAAGACTACAAGTGAGCTTCAAGTGGTCAGAGAATGCGATTTAAGGTATTGCATGGCATAAACAAGTTAGGCCTTCCGAAGCATAGTGGGTGTGTTTGGGTCACTATAATGGTAGTAAGCTTGAAGTGCGAGCATATATGGTAAGGCATATGGTTGGGTTAGATGGTTGGGTAGCAGGTCGTGGGAATAAATTGTAGTGTTTGAGTATATTTAGAATCCTGGCAAGAGGTGGTGGCTGAAACTACCACTATTTGGAGCATTTCGATATGGTATGGTAATGGAGTGATGGAATATACATATGTTACACAAAGGGTGTGTTCTCGTGCAAGGATTTTTGTTGTGGTAAGTTTGAGTGTCCAGAAGTGGTGTTGGGTTTGGATTGGCTCATGCATAGTTTTAAATTTACCATTGATGGATTTTGGGTTATCATAGTCGGGGTTATGGCGGTAAATAGTATAACAACTCGGATTTGTATATTATTATTTTATTAACCGTTACCCGACCCGTTTCGATGTTCGGAGAATTTACGTTTATCGATATATTTAATTATTAAAATATTATTGTTTAATTATTTTTATAGTATATAATTATAACTTTATATCTATGGCAAAAACAACCCACTCTAAAACTATTACCCTTTTTATGGTCCCCCCTTCAAATTCTAGGGACTAATGAGCAAATTTAATATATATTATTATTATAACCTGTTTACCCATTTCTAAACCCAAACCCGTGAACCCTAATTGCAAACCCGATTTCAACTGAGAAGCCATGGGCCATAATTCTCGTATCTATTTTAAAAATTGAATCAATATTATGATATACGTGCCAATTATGGCCTAACTGACACTCGTAATGTGTTAATTGAATAAAAAAGTGGATCTGCAGTTCTTATTGCCTCAGCCGACCCTAACTTGATTTCGTCATGTGTATAAATGTTTGTTATAATCCAATTAAACTTGAAACCATCATATATTAACCCTATTCGTCCTTAACCCTCAAACCAATTGAGTTTTCATTGACGTTCAATGGTCTATTATTAATCGTATAGTTCCGGCACTGTTACTTGATAATTAACGACCATACAAGCATCGTCCAAGGTAGTTGATTATTTGGTTTTGTTCCGATGGGTCCCAATTAGTAGAAACCCTTACATTAATTATTAAACATTAACGAATTTAATTAATTTGATGTTCGAGGGTTTTGTTGGATGAACTGCACGTTTAACATCCGGTTATATTTATCTTTTATTGTGCTTATAACAAGTTAACACCCAAGCACAGTTGGCTAGGGTGGTGCGTCCAGTGGTTAAGCCGTTGGGGGGCGCGAGTTCGAACCCCCCAGCCCCTTTATTTTGGAAAAAAACTTGTTTTGTTTATTAATTAATCATACTAAATCATAAATTAATAGAATAAATATTATTAATATTATAAAACTAATATTTAATAAATATTTTACAAAACCGGCATTTAAACTAGTTGTTTTTCCGAATCATTGTTAAAAACCATATATAAATGTTTATATTTGAATATATATGAATATATGTATGAAAATGTATTATGTATAAGAACTAATTTTAATAAGGTTTTAATCTAAAATATATATTAAAAATTCATCTCGTTTATTCATGTATTAAAAATCTATAGCTTACGTATTTTTTAAAAGATCATATTTTGTATAAATATTATTATTTATTAACTATTATTTACAATATTTATTTAAAGAAATATTTATAAAAAATATAGAAAATATATATTAAAGGTATTTTAGTTTAAAATAAATATTTTAAAACAATTTCTTTATGTAATCTATCTAAAAATATTACTTATTTAAGTATTTTTTAAGTACTTTATATAATAAAATCATGTTATTTACGATACAACTTTGATAATAAAATTTATAATAAATATTTAACTTTAATAAAATTTCACTCGATCATCAAATCCCGACTTTATATTATGTTATAGGATCCATTATTCAATTCGTTTTTATTCCACAATTATTGTAATTAGGATTTCTCGTCGTTATTTCCCGAAGTGCTTGATCTATCTCCTTTTCTTAAATGAGTCATTTTCTCTTGCTTAATTGCTAATGTGAGTATCTCACTCCCCTCTTTATACTCATTTTTACTGTTTTGGGGACATATGTGTTCATAGTTATTTTACTACTACTTAATACTCAAACTTGCAACTGTTAGTCATGTGTGTTTAACAATTTATGCCTAACGTGTTATATGCTTATATGCTTTATTTGAATACATTTCAGAGAGGTCCAACATATTCTCAGACTAGTATGATCATACGCCCGTCGTGTTAGTCATCGTCTAGTTCATCTGACATCGATCATATCGACAACATTATTTACTTGCTCATTGGTTAAATTGCTTTTCTCACTTGGCACAGTTTACTCATTTATTTATTATTATATAATCATAAAAATCTGGTGTTTTACTCACTAAACCAAGTGTTAACAAAATTATTGTATTTTTAATGCATATGCAGGTTATTGTATGATATGAATATCAATTTGTTTGAAGAGACCTAGGATTGCATGCTAGTGAGAAGAAACAAGAACATAAATTTTATTTTGTCCTTACTTGTTCTATTTATGGAATCATGTAATTTGAATTATTGAAATTAAATAATAGATATTGTCATTTTAAATATTGCATGATAGTACCTTGAGAGCTGTGAACAATCAGCTCACGCCCCGACATTTCCGCCGTAGGTTGGAGTGTGACAGATTAGTATTAGAGTCGAAGGTTTAAGATAGGTTATTAGTGGTGCCATAGTAACATGCCTAGGAGCCCCATATGTGCTTGTCTATTTACCTTTATGTGTTCAAATTAATTGTTTACAGCTTTCCTTAGTTAAATTATTTTTGCCTATTATTATATTGTCAAGCACACACACACACATACACAACTTCGAGGCTATGCCTCAACATTCAAAGAAAACTTTTCTTAATTAGATGGCTTTTTTATTTTTGGGAAATTCCATAAGAATTCCCTACTTTTGTTTTTACTCCTTCACCTTAAGCCTAGGTAGTATGATAAGTTTCTGTAGTAACCGGGAGGGGGAGAGTACTGTGAGTTGGGCCTTGGAAAACCGGCTCTGAGAACCCAAGGTAAGACATTATTCCTTACATGGAGGATAACCTGGCCACAGTGCTCAAGCTTATAGGCTAAAGCGGAAACAAAACTGTCATACGACTGAAACCTTAGATTGTCGAACATAACCACATTAGCGGTTGCATTCCCAATTTTTTAAACTGAATTCACGGTGGTTCGTGGCTAAATTCGGTCTTTCCGGTTATTGTGTTTTGTTATTAAGTGGTTAGTTGGGTGACAAATCCATGGTATCCATGGGCATTCATACCATCCATTCCTCATATTCTTTTGAATGTTTTGTTGGAGTTCATCGTACGTGGTGGTTCACGGGATGCTGCTACTACTCATATTTCTTTCTTGTTTATTAGTTATTTAGTTTGGTCGGTTAAAACGCCATGTAACGCTCATAGGCCGACAAACTCTATTGTATTGTTAATTTGTTAATTAGCTGAGACAGTTAAAATGTCATGTAACGCTCATGGGCTGTCCAACTCAGTTGTTTTTATTAGTTCGTGGGGCCATTTAAACTGCCATGGAGAGCTCATGGTAGGCCAACACACAAACTTTGTTTTGTTAATTTCTTGTTAAGTGAACTCAATAAATTAAATTTTAACTTTTTAAACTGACCTCCTCTAGTTATCACGCATTAATCATTATACTACATTAACTCATAAATAACTACGCAATGTACCCCTACCATGCAATCTTTTACTTTTATCCATCATGATATTCCCCATTCATAAAAGTTTCTATAAGTTATATAAAATAACTAACCTCCTATTGTTTATATGATTTTCTTCAACTTATCCTTCATCTTATAAATCTTTATTTTTGGTCCTTATAGAATGTCTTCACTAAGTAACCATTGTCGTCATCAACGTTCCTCTAGTTCTCACGATCTCCGCTTGGTTGTTAGAATCACGAAGGAGTTTCCTGCCGCTATGCCCATAATCATCACCCAAATCCAAAGCCTCAACTCCAGTGGATCTACTACTTTGGCTGCACCGAAAAATTATAATTTTCGTAACTTCTTGCTTACCAAATCTACTTCCTTTCGTGGCAAGGAGAATTCCACCAAACTGCTTCAATGGTTTGAAAAGAGAAGAATATTTTCATCTACTGTGAAGTTCGGACGCTAAACGGACTAAGTTTGCCTCAAACATGTTCGAGGACCGGGCTGTCAAATGGTGGAATGCTCTAAGGGTTGACCAAGGAT
Organism: Bidens hawaiensis; assembly: GCF_021521415.1. Classification (NCBI taxonomy): domain Eukaryota; kingdom Viridiplantae; phylum Streptophyta; class Magnoliopsida; order Asterales; family Asteraceae; genus Bidens; species Bidens hawaiensis. The sequence continues at coordinate 25,058 of NW_027494376.1, forward strand.
CCGACTTGGTTGTAGCCATGCCTTGGGAAGAACTCTAAGAGGCAATGAAGAAGGAGTTCTGCCCTGATCATGCGCTGCAAAGGATTGAAGCCGACTTTTGGGAACTCAAGAAAGATAGTGTGGAGAACTCTACAACTCTAACTGCTTCCGTGAACTTTGCCGAATCGTACCCCACCCTGTAACCCCCGAGAACCGCGACATTCAGATATACATTCGCTGTTTACCAAACATTTTCTGTGATGTTGTGATGAGTCGTTATCCCTTAACCATCGGTGAGGCTATGGACCTAGCTACTTCCCTCACCGACAGTCATGTTAGGGATGGAACCTTGTCCCATAAGGATTCCAAGCCTAATCCCAACTATACAGAAACCGACTCATCCTCTGATGCTAAAGCCGAACACAAACCTGCTTCCAACAACAACAATCCCCGCAACAACAAGCGTAAAGCCAACCATCAGAACTATGTCATTAACCAACCCAATAACCAACCTCCTCCTAACTAAAACCAAAATGCTCCAAACAAGAATGCATATGCCAGACCTCATCCTCTATGTGCCAAGTGTAACTTTCATCACTCAGCTCAAACCCCTTGCCTACTTTGCACCCAACGCAATCATCATGGCCACCTTTTAACACTTGTCGTGTCCCACCTAATGCACAAGCCGCCCTCCATGCTCAACCCGATGTTCCTAATACCCGTGCTTGCTATCATTATGGAGATCCAAATCATCTCCATAATATGTTCCCTCAAATTATCAATGCCCGTCAAGCCCAAACTATGACTACACCCTACTACTTCACCCATGCTTACCAAGTTCAAACCCATCAACCCCATGTCCTTCAAGCTTCTCTCATAAATCCAAGCCAACCTTACTTACCCCAATTTATCAAACCCCGCACCTGCAAGCTCAAGTCTACTAGGCATACTCTACCCAAGCCCTAGCTATGCAAGTTCAACCCATTCAATCTATCCCAAGTCAATCTACCTCGGTTGCTCCAACTACTATGAACGCAACTCATCATGGTGCTTCAAGTCACGTCAATTAAGCTACTCAGGACCCCCAAGACTTTTGCCGTTTCCTTTATATATCTTAATTTATCTTGTCTTTTTCCTACTTACGTATTGTAACGCCTCTTTATGGCCTTGGATTATTTCCCATTTGAACTATTTATATTATACATCATTTACCTCATGAATAAAGTTTCTTTTTATCTAAATAGATTATTTATTAAAGTCTACTTTTATCTTAGTTGACTATCCTCATTCATCACAACCCATTCACCTCAACTATTAATAATTTATCTATTTTTCAACTTTAAATTCTTATATTTTTACGTTTAAAAGATGTCTTAGAAAATTCTTTGTGCTATTAAAATCCACTGAAACTTTTGAAATGTCTTATACATTGGTAATTAAAACTCCTAAAAACTTTTGTTTTCTCAAAATCAAGTTTTTCAAATGTTTTGTAATCCACACAATGGGATGAGTTATGTGGAAAATCCGACGATCTAACTAATTACGGGTCGACACGTATTACCAAACTTCTCGCATGGAAATCATAATCTGAATAATTGTGTGTCATAATATAGAATCAAAAGTCGTTGGGTAACGTACATATGTAAAGATGATAACAACATGTTGGATACGCCGCTGGTACATCCTATATATAAGTGTCCTTATCGGATTTTCATTTGCAGCGTTAATTCAACTATTCGAAGTTCTGTATTATGATAAGTTTTAATAATATTTAAAATTTATTGTTCTTAAAATTTAATGGTGTTGTTTTTGTATTCTATAATTTCAGGATGGAATTCCCTTAAGTAGGGGAGAATATAACAACTCGGATGTAAGGCCCCGATCCCGGTGCCCTACATGGACGTTGGATTTACTCATAAACACAGTTCTATATCATATTTAACTAAAACTATTGGCGGAATAATAAACTTCAAACATATATTACAGATCGTCCAAATCTTTTCAAATTAAACATATTTTGTTTCTAAAATTAAAACTTAAACCATAATAACATCATAAAATTTTCCTCAAGATGCCAGTGTCTTCAATTTAATGCCATGTGTCCTTATTCAAGCGAGCTGCCTCAGCCTATTCACTTGTGTGCATAATAAAAGTCAGCTACACTGAATGAGTTCTAGTTAATCAGGCAACATACAATACATTCACATACTTAAATATATATATGTTTCCGAAGATACATATTCATAATTAGGCTATTACCTTTCTTTTATACATACATACATACTTTCATCCATACATATACATTTTAAAGAACATTTCACCCTATAACCTTCACAGATATTATTAGGGTATGTTCGCTATGTTCACATATTATTAGGGTCTGTTCCCTACATTCGCAGATACTATTAGGGTCTGTTCTCTACATTCGAATATATTATTAGGGTATGTTCCCTTTATAAACATACGTTCCATCCATCTGATAACCAACATACCTTTCATTATATAAACAAACTTTCGTACATACTCATTTCATTACGTACTTTCATACATACTTTTCTCATTTTAGACATACTATACTTTCCCTGACGATACATGCAATATCCAAAGATCGTTCACGCACCGACAAACATTCATTCATACCATATTATAACATTAATCATCATAGCATACACTTACCATTTAAGGTAAGTGTATTAACATTCAAATTGAGTATGCGCACAACCCCGAAAACATAACAAGTAAGTGGGGCTAGAAACTCACCTGAACTCAGCTCCTTTCCGAATTAATGGTAACTTCTCTCTTTAACTAGGCACGGCTAAATGTATAACAATTACATGTATTAATTAACTATCACTACCTACATCCCATTCATTAACACAAATTTCATTAACTACCTTAACACAAATTTCATTATTTTATTCGCTATCCCATTCGTTATAATGAATGGTCTCTGGTTAAGCCTCATTCGTTATCCCATTCATTATGACGAATGGTTCCATTTGCTATAACGATTGGTTGATCTGGGACGAATGCATGAGTAACAAATGAATTAGGCCATTCATGATTTCTTTGAGACGAATGAAAGGCTCATTCATTTCAGGAGCACACAAATGTATCTATATCGAATGGGTTGATTCATGGTCTCATCATGACGAATGGAAGGATAACGGATGAGTAAGATCATTCGTGAATTCTAGGTGACAAATGAGATGCTCATTAGTGTAACATCTGAAATATTATAATATTAAATAAAGAAAGATTTCGGTAGTTTGTCGAGCGTTAAATAATATTAGCTAGTGTTTAATAAAGATCATGGACTTGGACTAATTAAGATGGATTAAGAGGAATGGGCCTTAGGTCCATGGGCTTTGAGGGATATAAATACCCCTTAAACCACCATAAAACCCTAACTATCAGTTCCATCTTTCATAAATCTCTCCACACTCAACAACACACACATTCACCACATACGGCCGCCGAGAGAGGGAGCGTGATCCGAGTCCAACGAACGCTAGTCGGGATTAGATCATTATTACACGAGCTATATACAAGATGGAGAGTTCATAACCAAGTTAAAGGAGATCCAAACGAGCATTTAAGGTATGTCTTTTACCTTAAAGTTTACGTTTTTAGTAACGTTTAACCTTGAAACTTAGAACGAGATTAGATCGGGTGTAAATAGAACGTAAAGCTGTAAACTTGATACTAAAACGAAACTAATGAACCATAATCATGTGCGGCTCGAATTAAAGAGAACTTTAAACTAGTATTGAACGTTTTAACTTAAAGGTCCAACCTTTACGCGTTTTCGGGCCGAATCTTGTTCAATAACGGCCATGGGGATGTTCGCCAGACCGATTAACATCATCATTAAGGTTTACGGGTTGACCATGGGTCTTAATGAAGTTAAAATCAAAACCCGCCGCTACTATTGATAACTTCGCCTATCTATATGTTCGCCCGAGGTTAAGTTCGCACGCATGTAAGTTCGCCATGCTATGAACTTCGCTAGTATAAGTTTGCCCCGTTGTGAACTTCGCTAGTTATAAGTTCGCCAAGCTGTAAACTTCGCCTAATATGTTCGCTTAATTAAGTTCGCTTAAATGCTTAAGTTCGCTTAATTGTTTAAGTTCGCTTAAATGTATAAGTTCGCTTAACTGTTTAAGTTCGCTTAACGACCAAGTAAAAGGAAACTAATACTAGACCGTTAGATTAGATTAGACGAGTATTGATACGTGTAACCTATATACAGTTAGCAGAGCACAGCTAAAGAGAGGAATCATGATAAATGGAAAAAGGAACCGAATTCAGGTGAGTTTCTTGCCCCATTTCCGTGTTATGTTTTCGGGGCTGTGTGCATACTTGACGTGATTGTTAATACATTTATCCTAAGTGATAAGTGTATGTCTTATGTGATTATGTGAAAGGTAAGAATGATTGCTTGCCGGTACGTGAACGATCTTCGGATATTGCACGTACTGTCAAGTTATAATGCTATTTACGAAATATGAATGATATGTATGTACGTTATGAAAGGTAAGAATGATTGCGTGTCGGTACGTGAACGATCTTCGGATATTGCACGCATTGTCAAGATATATTGTTATGTATGGACTATGAATGATATGTATGTTTGTTATGAACAAATGTAAGAAATAGAAAGGTAGAAAAGGGACTAGACCCTAATAATATCCAATGCAGAAATGGGACTGGACCCTAATAATATCCAAGGCAGAAAAGGGACTGGACCCTAATAATATCCAAGGCAGGAAAGGGACTGGACCATAATAATATCTGAGGTAGAAAAAGGGACCAGACCCTAATAATATCCGAGGCAGAATAGAATAGAGTAAAGTAGAATTTGAGTTATGAAAGTATGAATGAAAGGATGTATGTATGTAAAGTATGTGATGTTATTAACTAGAACTCACTCAGCGTAGCTGACTTTTAGTATGCACTTAGGTAATTAGGATGAGACAGCTGGCTTGAGCGGGGAGGCATGGAAGAAGAATAAGAGTCTGGCATCTGAAGACCTGTCATGTTTTATAAGTTATGATTTGATTTTGAAAGACAAGAAGAATGTTTTAAGACATGTTTATGATTTGATACGTAATGTTTTGTGAAAGTTTTATATTCCGCGAATGTTTTTACTAACTCTGATTTTAGAACTGCGTTTATGAGTAAATCCAACACCAAAGTAGGTTTACCGGTAACGTGGCCTTACAAGTTGGTATCAGAGCAAAGTTCGAGAGATTTAAGCATCCTACATGCTTAGACTTGAACAGAGAATGGGATTTATTAAGAAAAGAAAGAAGATGCCAGTTCGAGAATGCCATGTGTCGCTCAAGCAAGCTCAGTAAAGGTAAGATGTATGATTAAATGATGTATGTTAATTGATAAAGAAAGGTTATGTGGACGATAGGGATAGGATTAATTGATTGTCTTGACTGACTAACTGTTTAAAGTAGAACCAGCACAAATAAACTCATAAAGGGAAATGTATAGGACACGGAAAGTAAAGTGATCAGCTAATCACAGCTGGCCACTGTTATTACCTATTAACCTTACTATCCTTGTACTATATAGTTCCTTGAGTGATGACGTTTGTGTTTTCCCTTTTAGAATACGATGGCTGGAGCTGGAGAAATTGCTGGAGCTGGAGGTCGCACTGGGCGACGCGGCAGGCCTCGTCGTGTCCAGCAACCTTCGGTTGAGACAACTTCCAACACCGGAGATGAGGGGAGTGCAGCTGAAGGAGGTCCGGTCAACAATGAAGGGGTTCAACTGGATCCCGCAATCCAAGCAGCTATTGTTCAAGCTGTAGCCACTGCTGTGAAGAATATGACTCCTGGAGGGTATGCTGGAAGCCGTGAAAGAATTGCCGAAGGGGCAGGAGGTGATGGTAGGAGAGACGAAGAAGAAGAGAGGGAGGCCCCGAGTGGGGTTAATTCTATGAAGGCCGATGACGGGAAAGGAGGCCGAGGCGAGTGCAACTATAAGTCCTTCAAAGGATGTGGCCCACCGGAGCTGACTGGTTTGGGAGACGCAATCGCTACTCTTCAGTGGTTAACCGCCATGGATAAAATTATCCGCATTAGCGAGTGCCGTCCCGACCAAACTGTGGGTTACGCCACTCAGTCATTCGGTGAAGAAGCTATGTATTGGTGGGAGTCAGTTCAGCAGAGGAAGAGTCAAGAGGAGATTAAGGCTATGAAGTGGGAGGATCTGAAAGAGTTGGTTATGAAGAAATTTTGTGCTGACACCGAGGTTGAAAGGGCAAAGATGAAGTTCCTGAACTTGAAAGCTGGGACGATGACACATCGTGAGTATAGCACCGAGTTTAACCGAATGTCTAGGTTAGTTCCTGACATGGTAAGCACTGAGGAAAAAAGGATCAAGTGCTATGTGAGGGGATTACCACAGAAAGTCCGCATGCTAGTCAGGGCGAGTAAACCTGCTACCTTTGACTCTGCCATCGAACTTGCAGAGATGGTTTATGCAGACCTGGCAATAGATGATATTGTGGTGGAAGACGAGAAGAAAGAGAAGAAATGGGTCGCTCCTGTTAAACGGCCCGGTACTCAGTTATGGAACCCTAAAGACAAGAAGCAGAAAGTATGGGAGAAAAGGTCATGCAAAACTTGTGGTAAGGCACATGCTGGTGAGTGTAGATGGAGTAAGGGCTCAGATGTTTGTTATAAGTGTGGGAAGAGTCATGATGGTGAGTGCAAATTCGGTACGAATGCTTGCTACAAGTGCGGAAATGTTGGGCATTACGCTCCAGATTGTACTGCAAAGGTCCGCATGTTACAAGTGAGGTAAGTCGGGTCACTTTGCAAGGGAATGTACTGAGAATGAAGTGGGAGGAAGTGGGAAGAATGATGTTGAACCGACAAGACCAAGGACCAGAGCTTACATGTTGACCCCAGAGCAAGCCAAGCAGATTCCTGATGTTGTGACTGGTACGTTCTTAGTAGATGGTATTTCCGCTTCAGTATTATTTGATTCGGGAGCGAATAGAAGTTTTGTAGCTACGACATTTTGTAAACTAGCTAAAATGAAATGTTGCCGAGTGTCTGAAACCTTAATAGTAGAAACCGCTAGCGACACTTCAGTGAAAATAATGAGAATGGTTAAGGACTGTAAGATAGAGTTAGAGGGACATGAGTTCCCTGTTACCTTGTATGTTATGACCTTAGGAGGGTTCGATGTGGTTTTGGAAATGGATTGGTTGTCTGAGTATGAAGCTCAGATAGTGTGTAAGGGTAGGATAATAAGGTTAAAGTCCTTGGATGGTAGTGCGGTGACGGTTTATAGTGATAAGGAAAGTCCTGGGCTTAACGTCATTTCGATGATAAAAGCCGAGAGATTGTTAAGGCGAGGGTGCGGTGCTTACCTGGCGTATGTTGTCAATGCTACGGCCGAGACGAAGGAAATGAAAGATGTTCCTATAGTGCGCGATTACCCAGAAGTATTCCCTGAGAATCATCCAGGTTTGCCACCGGAGCGAGAGATAGAATTCCAGATAGATTTAGTGCCAGGAGCCCAGCCCGTCGCGAAAGCGCCTTACCGTCTAGCGCCGTCCGAGATGAAAGAACTGACGTCCCAACTGCAAGAACTCCTCGAAAAGGGTTTCATTAGACCAAGTGTTTCCCCGTGGGGCACGCCAGTGTTATTCGTAAAGAAAAAGGATAGGAGTATGAGAATATGCATAGACTATCGCGAGCTGAATAAGCTTACGGTAAATAATAGATATCCCTTGCCAAGGATATTATGATCTGTTTGACCAACTGCAAGGTTCTAGTTGGTTCTCACGGATAGATCTCAGATCAGGCTATCATCAGCTCAAGGTGAAAGAGGCAGACATCCCTAAGATAGCGTTTCAGACGCGGTATGGACACTACGAGTTCCTCGTGATGTCATTCGGTCTAACAAATGCTCCTGCAGCATTTATGGACATGATGAATAGGGTGTGTCGGCCGATGTTGGATAAGTCGGTTATCGTCTTCATTGATGATATATTGATTTATTCAAAGAGCGTGTCTGACCATGCTGATCATCTGAGAGAGGTATTGGAGACTCTGAAGAAGGAGAAGTTATATGATAAATTTTCGAAGTGCGCGTTCTGGTTGCGAGAAGTGCAATTCCTAGGACGCGTGATTAATCCGGAAGTGATTATGGTAGACCCCGCAAAGATTGAAGCGATAACAAATTGGAAGACTCCGCAGAATCCGACTGAAATACGAAGCTTCTTAGGGTTAGCTGGCTACGATAGGAGATTCATGGAAGGTTTCTCTAAGATAGCCGCACCGTTGACCGGTATGATCCGAAAGTCGGTAGTATTCAGTTGGGGAAAGTTCCAAGAAAAAGCATTTGAAGAGTTAAAGAAAAGGCTCACACAAGCACCAATCCTTGCTCTACCCGATGGTGACGAGGATTTAGTTGTTTGTGCTGATGCCTCGCATCAAGGATTAGGTTGCGTGTTGATGCAACGAGGAAAGGTGATAGCTTACGCGTCTAGACAGTTGAAAGTACATGAGAGTACTTATCCGACGCATGATTTAAAGCTAGCAGCAGTAGTGCATGCTTTCAAGATATGGAGGCATTACCTGTATGGTACTAAGTGTACTATTTATACGGATCATAAAAGTTTAAAGTACTTCTTCCAGCAGAAAGAAGGGTTAGTTAAGAGATTGTGAAAGTAAAGTCAGAGTTGCTAGTAGATGAAGGGTTAGTTAAGAAAGAAAGGATTTATGGCCAGAAAGATGAGTTGATGGAAAACACTCATGGTGTTAAGACTAGATTTGACCGTATGTGGATTCCACATCATGGAGATCTCAGAGGTCGAATCTTAGATGAAGCTCATAAATCAAGGTACTCGATTCATCCTGGAGCTACAAAGATGTATCAAGATTTGAAAAGAGATTACTGGCGGCCTGGAATGAAGATTGATGTAGTAGATTATGTAAGTAAGTCCTTAACTCGTTTACAAGTCAAGGCCGAGCACCAGAAGCCTTATGGGAAGATGCAACCTTTGGAGATACCAGAATGGAAATGGGAACACATCAACATGGATTTCATAATTAAGCTACCCCGTACAGCTAATCATCGTGATACCATCTGGGTGATTGTGGACCGTTTGACCAAAAGTGCTCACTTTCTGCCTATACGGGAGGCTATCTCGTCAGAAACGTTTGCAAGTTTGTTCATCAAAGAGGTTGTGTCCAAGCATGGAGTACCGTTATCGATTGTTTCTGATAGAGATACTAGATTTACTTCGAGGTTTTGGAAGAAGTTCCATGAAGCTATGGGAACGAGATTGAATATCAGTACGACGTATCATCCTCAAACAGATGGGCATTCGGAAAGGACGATCTAAACCCTTGAAGATATGCTACGTGCTTGCGTTCTAGATTTTGGTGGAAGTTGGGACGATCACCTGCATCTAGCAGAGTTCTTCTGTAACAACAGTTACCATTCAAGTATTGGTATGCCACCATTTGAAATGCTTTATGGTAGACGATGTAGAACCCCGGTGTGTTGGGGGGAGATTGGTTAGAAGGAAATAGGGAGCCTAGAAGTGGTTCAAGAAACATCTTCAAAGTTCGATCAGATCAAAGCAAGAATAAAAGCCGCTCAAGACAGACAAAAGTCGTATGCGGATAAGCGGCAATGACCGATTGAGTTTAACGTTGTTGACAACGTGATGCTTAAGGTCTCGCCTTGGAAATGAATTATCCGTTTTAGAAAGATGGGGAAGTTGAGTCCAAGGTACATTGGACCATTTAAGATCTTAGATCGTGTGGGGGAAGTAGCTTATAAGCTGGATTTACCCGACGAGCTAGAAGGAATTCATCCAACCTTCCATGTTTCTCATCTGAGAAAATGTCTAGCTGATGACACGTCTCACATGCCCTTGATGGACATTGAGGTTGATGAATAGCTGAACTACATCTAGCAACCAATAGAGATTGTTGATCGCAAGGATAAGCAGCTTCGTCACAAAGTTATACCTTTGGTAAAAGTGATATGGAAACATCGCAAAGGATCATATGCTACTTGGGAAGCTGAGGATGAGATGTGCAAGTTCTATCCTAATCTGTTTAAGTAGATAGTTAGGTTTCGGGGACGAAACCACTTTAAGGAGGGAAGACTTGTAACATCCAAAATATTATAATATTAAATAAAGAAAGATTTCATTAGTTTGTTGAGCGTTAAATAATATAGCTAGTGTTTAATAAAGATCATTGACTTGGACTAATTAAGATGGATTAAGGGGAATGGGCCTTAGCTCCATGGGCTTTGAGGGATATAAATACCCCTTAAACCACCATAAAACCCTAACTATCATTTCCATCTTTCATAAATCGCTACACACTCAAAAACACACACATTCACCACATACGGCCGCCGAGAGAGGGAGCGAGATCCGAGTCCAACGAGCGCTAGTCGGGATTAGATCGTTATTACACGAGCTATATACAAGATTGAGAGTTCATTACCAAGTTAAACGAGATCCAAACGAGCATTTAAGGTATGTCTTTTACCTTAAAGTTTACGTTTTTAGTAACGTTTAACCTTAAAACTTAGAACGAGATTAGATCGGGTGTAAATAGAACGTAAAGCTGTAAACTTGATACCAAAACGAAACTAATGAACCCATAATCATGTGCGGCTCGATTAAAAGAGAACTTTAAACTAGTATTGAACGTTTTAACTTAAAGGTCCAACCTTTACGCGTTTTTGGGTCGAATCTTGTTCAATAACGGCCATGGGGATGTTCGCGAGACCGATTAACATCATCATTAAGGGTTACGGGTTGAACATGGGTGTTAATGAAGTTAAAATCAAAACCCGCTGCTACTATTGATAACTTCGCCTATCTATATGTTCGCCCGAGGTTAAGTTCGCACGCATGTAAATTCGCCAAGCTATGAACTTCGCTAATATAGGTTCGCCCCGTTGTGAACTTCGCTAGTTATAAGTTCGCCAAGCTGTGAACTTCGCCTAATATGTTCGCTTAAGTTAAGTTCGCTTAAATGCTTAAGTTCGCTAAACTGTTTAAGTTCGCTTAAATGTGTAACTTCGCTTAACTGTTTAAGTTCGCTTAACGACCAAGTAAAAGGAAACTAATACTAGACCGTTAGATTAGATTAGACGAGTATTGATACGTGTAACCTATATACAGTTAGCAGAGCACAGTTAAAGAGAGGAATCACGATTAACGGAGAAAGGAACCGAATTCAGGTGAGTTTCTAGCCCCATTTCCGTGTTATGTTTTCGGGGCTGTGTGCATACTCGACGTGATTGTTAATACATTTATCCTAAATGATATGTGTATGTGAAAGGTAAGAATGATTGCTTGCCGGTACGTGAACGATCTTCGGATATTGCACGTACTGTAAAGTTATAATGCTATGTACGAAATATGAATGATATGTATGTACGTTATGAAAGGTAAGAATGATTCTTTTTTAGTACGTGAACGATCTTCGGATATTGCATGCACTGTCAAGTTATAATGTTATGTATGGACTATGAATGATATGTATGTATGTTATGAACAAATGTAAGTAATAGAAAGGTATAAAAGGGACTGGACCCTAATAATATCCAAGCCAGAAAAGGGACTGGACCCTATAATATCCAAGGCAGAAAAGGGACTGGACCCTAATAATAGCCAAGGCAGGAAAGGGACTGGACCCTAATAATATCCAAGGCAGAAAAAGGGACCGGACCCTAATAATATCCGAGGCAGAATAGAATAGTGTAAAGTAGAATTTGAGTTATGGAAGTATGAATGAAAGGATGTATGTATGTAAAGTATGTGATGTTATTAACTAGAAATCACTCAGCGTAGCTGACTTTTAGTATGCACGCAGGTAAGTAGGATGAGACAGCTGGCTTGAGCGGGGAGGCATGGCAGAAGAATAAGAGTCTGCCATCTGAAGACCTGTCATGTTTTATAAGTTATGATTTGATTTTCAGTTGTGTATTTGACATCGCCTATTGACCCTAATCAACCAACCAATTAAACACTTCATTTTCAGTGGTGTATTTGATTTATCAATATGACCAGTTCTTCATGTCATCGATTAACCTATCAATCGTTAATGAATTTGAACGAGAATCGTTGCATTTGATTCGTTTTTACCATTTATACATAGATCTAGGAGTACTAAATAAGCCGAACTAGTTTTCATTATAGAACGTACCTTAAACGAATTGGTTTCGCGAACACGTTCTAAGCTTGGTGTATGTTTTTCTCGTCACAATTCTCTAACACCTACAAGCTCGAGTCTTTTCCTCCGGATCTTGGTCCAAGGTAGAAGGAGAGTATTTGTGTGTGTTTTTGAAAGTGTATGGAGGCTAAGGATGAGAATGAGGGTTTTATGAATTAAGGAGATTTAAGGGGTTTATATACCTTTAAGCCATGGACCTAAGGCCCATCACCATCCCTTATTCCATCTTTTAAATGTCCTCGTCCACACTCTAATAGTTTACTTATCTAAACTGAATAACGACACACTTTTAAATAAACGAAATTTTATTTATTTATTCTTATCGAAAATAGGATATTACATCGGATTTTTAAATTATTATTTTATTAACCGTTACCCGACTCGTTTCGATGTTCAGAAATTTTACGTTTATCGAATTATTTAATTATTAAAATATTATTGTTTAATTATTTATATATTATATAATTTTAACTTTATATGTATGGCAATAACAACCCAACTAAAACTATTACCCTTTCTATGCTCCCACCTTCAAATTCGAAGGACAAACAAGCATATTTCATATATATTATTATTTTAACCCGTTTACCCATTTCTAAACCCAACCCGTTAACCCTAATCGCAAACTCGATTTCAATTGACAGGCCTTGGGCAATAATTCTCGTATCTATTTTAGAAATTGAATCAATACGATGATATACATGCCAATTACGGCGTAACCGACACTCGTAATATGTTAATTGAATAAAAAACGCATCTGCAGTTCATATTGCCTCAGCTGACCCTAACTTGATTTCGTTATACGTATAAATGTTTGTTATAATCTAGTTAAACTTTCAGCCATCATTTCCTAACCCTATTTGTCCTTAACCCTCAAACCAATTGAGTTTTCATTGACGTTTAATAGTCTGTTCTTAATCGTATAGTGTCAGCACTGTTATTTCATAATTAACCATCATACAAGAATCGTCCAAGGTAACTTATTATATGGTTTTCTTCATCGGGCCCCAATTAACATAAATCCTAACATAAATTGATTAAACATAAACGAATTTAATCAATTTGATGTTCTAGGGTCTTGTTGAAAGAACTGCGCGTTTAACATATGGTTATATTTATCTGTCATTGTGCTTATAACAAGGTAACACCCAGCCCAGTTGGCTAAGGTGGTGCATCCAGTGGTTAAACCGCTAGGGGCGCGGGTTCGAACCCCCCAGTCCCTTTTTTTTGGAAAAACATGTTTTGTTTATTAATTAATCATACTAGAAGATAAATTAACAAAATAAATATTATTAATATTATAAAATCAATATTTCATCAATATTTTTATAAAACCGACATTTAAACTAGTTGTTTTTTTTAATCATTGTTAAAAACCCATATATATGTATATGTATATATATATAGAGTGGATGGTTTAGGAGAGAAATGGTTTTATTGCGAGAAATGTGAGAAATAAATCTGGATCAGTTGATTATCTTTGATCTGTGGTCAATAATTAAAATGGCAATGTTGTAAATTTTAACTCTCCAATTTAATATATTTCAATGCTTTAAGAGTAGTTCTGTATTTTATTAGTCGAATTCGTTTAGGAAACAATCCTTAATTAAATCTTTATTGACTTATCTTCTATGCTTAATTAAAATAATATTTTTATATTTTGTTTGTAGAAAACAATTTTGTTTTTATTTTTTTTAAGTCATGCGTTTTTATTATTTCATATTCATAAATTTTGTTTGTTTGATTAGGCGTAGATAATTTGTTATAATCCTACACACATTGGTAAACGTGTGTGTGTGTGGTGTGTGTGGGGGGGGGGGGTGTTGTATATATATATTATCCAAAATAAATTTGATAAGTTCCTACACTTAGTTGGTAAATATTTATACGGGTAAACTCATAAACAGCTATGTAGGATTTAAGGCATTTGTTGTAATTGTTAACAAAAATATCAAAGGAATATCCGACGCAATAAAATGTATATATCGAAATTGGATTTATTAACCTACATAAACGAAAATATCTAATACACAAAAACTATAAAATCACACATATACTTAACACTCGTAAGCAACCACCACAATATTATAGTTTACAAGCGTACAAAGAAACAATTTTTTCTACACATCCACTAGCTATATACATATTTTAAAATTCTACACAGTTATTACAAATATATATATATATATATATATATATTTATATAATGATTACATTTGAAATTAGCAACCAAACTATGTAGAGAAAATTTTAATTATGTAGGCTGTTAAAAATTTGTGTAGGTTTATCTTAATATAGTTCTCTAAATAAATATTGGTTGTGTAGGTTGCTAAAAGTTTGTGTAAGTATTTTTAATTTAGTTCCCCAAATACAAAGTAAATTGTGTAGGTATATATTGGTCGTGTGGTGATATTTATTTAATGGTTGCGTATGAATGATTTCATGTGTAGGTTGTTTTCTGTTAAATGTAGGTGAATGTTTTTATGTCGGTCATTTGAAGTTATTATATTTTGCCAATATTGTAATTGTGTATACCATGAAATATGTAAAATTTTAATGAGTTTTCTTTGAAATTAGAAGAGTTGATTTTTATATGCACATGATTATTTATTAATTGTTATAGTTGTAACCATTTCAAGTTATAAATTTAGTAGATAAAAAATTTAATAATTGAAAAAAATAAAGTTATTTAATTGAGATAAACATTTATACCTTTGGTTCATTCCATATTTGAATGTGGCAATAAGAAAAAACATAATCTGGTACGAAAAATTTTACTAATGAATCCATGAAAATGTTGATGTTTGTTATATTTAATTAATAAATACATACATTAACACATTAGTAAAATTGAAACTTCTAAAAACATAAATACTTACCAAATATAAACAACGATATCTTTACTATTATGCCCCTCCATTTAATTAAATAAGAAAATATTTGATTGGTTGGGATAACTTCTCACACTTCTTGCAATAAAATGACTTCTCTCTTAAACTTAAACATATATATATATATATATATATATATGAATATATGTATGATAATGTATTATGTATAAAAATTGATTTTAATTAGGTTTTAATCTAAAATATATATTTAAAAGTCATCTCGTTTATTCACGTATTAAAAATATATAGCTTACGTGTTTATTGAAAGATCATATTTTGTATAAATATTATTATTTATACTATTTATTAACTATTATTTACAATATTTATTTAAAGAAATGTTTATAAAAAGAATAAATAAAATATATATTAAATCTATTTTAGTTTAAAATAAATATTTTAAAACAATCTCTTTATATAATCTATCTAAAAATATTTATTTTTTTAAATATTTTTATGTATTTTATATATTTAAATCATGTTATTTACGATACAACTTTGATAATAAAATTTATATTTATACTATTTATTAACTATTATTTAGAATATTTATTTAATAAAATCTTTATAAAAAGAATAAAGAAAATATATATTAAAGGTATTTTAGTTTAAAATAAATATTTTAAAACAATCTCTTTATATAATCTATCTAACAATATTTATTTGTTTAAGTATTTTTAAGTATTTTATATAACTAAATCATGTTATTTACGATGCAACTTTGATAATAAAATTTATAATAAATATTTAACTTTTGTAAGATTTCACTCGATCATCAAATCCTGAGTTTCTATCGAGTTATAGGATCCATTATTCAATTTGTATTTATTTTCTCAATTATTGTAATTAGTATTTCTCGTCGGTATTTCCCGAAGAGCTTGATCTATCTCTTTTTCTTAAACAAGTCATTATCTCTTGCTTAATTGCTAAGGTGAGTATCTCACTCCCCTCTTTTTACTCTTTTTTAATGTTTTGGGGACATATGAATTCGTAGATATTTTACTATTATTTAATACTCAAATGTGCAATTGTTAATCATGTGTGTTAACAATTTGTGCCTAACTTGTTATATGCTTAAATGCTTTATTTGAATACATTTCGGAGAAGTCCAACATATTCTCAGACTAGTATGATCATACGCCCGTCGTGTTAGCCATCGTCCAGTTCATCTGGCGTCGAGCTTACCGACAACATTATTTACTTGCTCATTGGTTAAATTGCTTATCTCACTTGACATAGTTTGCTCTTTATTTATTATTATATAATCATAAAAATCAGGTGTTTTACTCACTCAACCTGGTGTTGACAAAATAATTGTATTTTTAACGCATATGCAGATTATCGTGTGATATAAATATTAAGTTTGTTTGAAGACACCTAGGATTGCATGCTAGAGAGAAGAAACAAGAACTTGAATTATATTTTGTTCTTACTTGTTCTATTTATTGAATCTTGTTCTTTGAATTATTGAAATTAAGTCATAGATATTGTTATTTTAAATATCGCATGATAGTACCTTGAGAATTGTGAGCAATCAGCTCACGCCACGGCATTTCCGTCATAGGTTGGGGTGTGATAAATAGCGTGAAAAAAATATGGGTTGTCATTTTGTGGGTTGAGTTTTGAGGGCGACATCGAGAAAAATGAGAAAACATGATGTGAAAAATGATCGATTAGCGTTACTTGGAATTCTGGATTAATCTATATAAATCTTAAAGAAAAATAAGTAAAGAAATAAAATCACATGAATTAAAATTTGAAATTGAAATTGAAATTGAATTGAAATGCTCATTTCCATAAAAATCTCACAAATTTTTGAATAACCAAATGTAAAATATATCAAACTTAATATAAGTCGTGAAATCCAATTGAAAATCGAGCATTCACGTACCACCATGACTCTTTGTATTCCCAATTCAAACCATAAAATGTAAATGAATTTATAAAAATAAAGAAAACGAATTGAAAATTGACTATTCATGCGTCAACATGACCTTTCAAATTTTAAATTCTAAACCATAATAGTAAATGAATACAATAATAACATAATCGAATTGAAACTCGACTATTCATATATCATCATGACTTTTTTAATATTTCAGCTCTAAGATACAATATTAAATGAATATATAAATAAAGAAAATAAGTTGAAACTCGACTGTTCTTATGTTACAACACAAAAATAAAAATGCATAATCAAATCGAACTGAAAGCTGGGTGTTCATGTATCACCATGACTTGCCAGACTATTAGTTAAAACACATTGTAAAACATTGAGGGTCGAAGTCACAGGTCGCATGAACCACCATGACTTGTGTGGCATCTGTAAGGCCCCGTTACCAGTGCCCTACATTGGACGTTGGATTTACTCATAATCACAGTTCTAAAATGTGAGTTAGTTAAAACATTCACGGAATATTAAAACTTTCATAAACATTATATAATAATCCAAAACATGTCTTAAAACATTCGTCTTGTCTTTCAAAATCAAAACATTAATTATAAAATATCATAAGTCTTTAGATGTCAGACTCTTATTCTTCTGATATGTGTCCCCGCTCAAGACAGCTGCCTCATCATACTCACCTGCGTGCATACTAAAAGTCAGCTATGCTGTGTGAGTTATAGTTAATCATACATCATACAATACATATACTTACCTTCCATTATGCATCCGAAGATACATAATAATTACTTTACTAATTTACTTTCATTACATAATTTCATACATACTTTCATACTAAATAACTATTGTCCATTCTATCTCAGATATTATTAGGGTTTGATCCCTATGTCCTTATATATCTCAGATATTATTAGGGTCTGATCCCTTTCTTGTCTATCTCAGATATAATTAGGGTCTGATCCCTTTCTTCTCTATCTCAAGTATTACTAGGGTGTGATCCCTCTTTTCGTCTCTATCTCAGATATTATTAGGGTCTAATCCCTTTCTTCTCTATCTCAGATATTATTAGGGTCTGATCCCTTACTTCCTCATCTTCGTACATATTGCCTTTACATACCCGTATAATACATATACTTTCTTTAATCATTCATACATATTCGTATGTTGTACATATATATACATATCATACACATCCATCCTTCATATACATACCTCCGTTGTCAATACGTGCAATATCCGAAGATCGTTTATGTACCGACAAGCTTTCAATCACGTTCATATCGTAATATCTATCACATAAATCATTCATGGAATACACTTACTATTTAAGGTAAGTTTATTAACTATCACATCGAGTATGCACACAACCCCGAAAATATAACAAGGAAATGGGGCTAGAAACTCACCTGAATCCTGTTTCGTTCTCCGTTTATTGTTATTCCTTTCCTTAACTAAGCTCGGCTGACTGTACATTAATTATTCGTATCAATATATATACTATCCTTATTGTATTTATAGTTTAGTGTTTTAAATTATTATTTAAATCGCTAACCCATTCTTTATAACGAATTAAGCCTAATTCGTTAACTGATTCGTTATCTTACATGATCTGGTTCGTTAGCTTATTCGTTATTCTGGTTCGTTATCTTAACATAGCGAATGGTGAGTAACAAATCATCTAATTCGTTATCTAACAAGGTCTGGTTCGTCATCGGAACATGGCCTGATTCGTTATCTCATCTTATCGAATTGGCGAGTAACGAATCACCCGATTCGTTATCTTAACCATAACGAATTGGGTGAGTAACGAATCATCTGATTCGTTATTTAAACATAAAGAATTACCTGTGATTCGTTCAATCATAACGAATCCACATCAGTCTTATCTGAATATTTGACTCAAGGGTCAAAGTCAAAATCAATAAGAACACGGATTAGTCAACAAGTATCAGATCTACAATAAACCTTCGATTCTTAACGAAACAACACGATTTAGGTATCAATGAACTCGGAATCCCAGCACCAACAAACCCCAATCCATTAATCATCCGAATATAACGTTTTAAAGGGTGAAATTTACCCATATATACATACGGCTCATTAATCGAACAATTAAACCATCAAATGTTAACGAATTCCTGTATGTTTTGATGCATTGGGTTCGTTTTTACCATTTAAACATAGATATAAGATTTCTAAATATAAACCGAACCAAAACAAACAACTTCTCGATATAAACGTACCTTAAACGAATCAGTTTACGAACACGATCTAGTCTCGATGTTGTTTTGGTTCGTCAGGACATTGTAGCACTATAAAGCTCGGGTTCTTTATTTTCGATCTTGACTCGAGATAAAGGATAGTGTGTGTGTTTTGAAAGGTGTAGGCTATGGTGCAGAGATGGATAAAAATGGAAAGGATTAGGGTTTAAGGGGTATTTATACTCCCTTAAGCCCATGGACCTAAGGCCCATTCCATCCCTTATTCCATCTTTTAAATGTCCAATCCCACTTTCTATAGTTTGTTTATCTAAACCGATAAACGACACACTATAAAATAAACGAAACTTTTTTATTAATCTTATCAAAATCAGGAGGTTACAAGTCTTCTCTCCTTAAAGTGGTTTCGTCCCCGAAACCTAAGTATTACATAAACAAATTCGGGTAAAACTTACGCATCTCATCCTCAGCTTCCCAAGTAGCATATGAACCCTTGCGGTGCTTCCATATCACTTTCACTAAAGGTATAACCTTGTGACGAAGTTGCTTCGCCTTGCGGTCGACTTTCTCGATCGGTTGTTCAATATAGTTCAGTTTTTCATCAACATCAATGTCCATTAATGGCATATGTGACGTGTGATCCGCCAGACATTTCCTTAGATGAGAAGCATGGAAGGTTGAATGAAATCCTTCTAAATCTTTGCGCAAATCCAGCTTATAAGCCACTTCACCCACGCGATCTATAGTCTTAAATGTTCCAATGTACCTCGAACTCAACTTTCCCCTTTTTCTAAAACGAATGATTCTTTTCCAAGGCGAGACCTTGAGCAGCCTTCATCCTTGCTTTGATTTGATCAAACTTTGATGAGTTTTCTTGCACAACCTGTAGGCTTCCCATATCGTTCTGACCAATCTCAACCCAACATACTAGAGTTCTACAACGTCTTCCATACAACATCTCGAACGGTGGCATTCCGATACTTTAAAGGTAGCCGTTGTTATAGGAGAAATCTACCAAATGCAGATGATCATCCCAACTTCCTCCAAAGTCTAAAGCACAATCACGTAGTATATCCTCAAGGGTTTGGATCATCCTTTCAGACTGTCCATCTGTTTGAGGATGATACACCGTACCGATGTTCAATCTCATTCCCATAGCTTCATGGAACTTCTTCCAAAAAGCTCGAAGTAAACCGAGTTTCTCTATCAGACACGATCGATAACGGTACTCCATGCTCAGACACAACCTCTTTTACGAACAAGCTTGCTAACGTTTCGGATGAGATAGCCTCTCGTATAGGCAGAAAGTGAGCAATATTGGTCAAACGGTCCACAATCACACAGATGATATCATTATGTTTAGCTGTACAAGGTAGCTTAGTTATGAAATCCATTGTGATGTGTTCCCATTTCCATTCAGGTATCTCAAGCGGTTGCATCTTTCCATAAGGCTTCTGATGTTTGGCCTTGACTTGTAAACAAGTCAAGCACTTACTAACATAATCCACCACATTGTTTTTCATTCCTGGCCACCAGTAATCTCTTTTCAAATCTTGGTACATCTTTGTGGTTCCTCGATGAATCGAGTATCTTGACATATGAGCTTCATCTAAGATTCGACATCTAAGATCTCCATGATGTGGAATCCACATACGGTCAAACCTAGTCTTAACACCATGCGTGTTTTCCATCAACTCATCTTGCTGACCGAAAATCCTCTCTTACTTCACTAGCCCTTTATTTACCAGCACCTCTGACTGCACTTTGGTGATTTCTTCAAATAGACTTGAGTTCATAATCAATTGGTATGACTTCACTGTTGCAATGACTTCCTCATTCTTATGACTTAGCGCATCGGCAAACACATTAGCTTTACCAGGATTGTACTTAATGTCGCAATCGTAATCTTTAATCAATTCTAACCACCTTCTCTGCCTCATGTTCAACTCGTTCTGCTCGAAGAAGTACTTAAACTCTTATGATCGGTGTAAATGGTACACCTAGTACCATACAGATAATGTCTCCATATCTTGAGAGCTTGCACTACGGCTTCTAGCTCTAAATCATGTGTCTTTTAAGTACTCTCATGGACTTTCAACTCTCTAGATGCATAAGCTATCACCTTTCCTCGTTGCATCAACATGCAACCTAACCCACGATGCTAAGCATCAGTACAAACAACCAAATCCTCGTCACCATCGGGCAAAGCAAGGATTGGAGCTTGCGTGAGTCTTCTCTTTAATTCCTCAAAATCTTCCTCTTGAAACTTACCCCAAGTGAACTTTTGGGTCATACCGGTCAATGGTGCGGCTATCTTGGAGAAGCCTTCGATGAATCTCCTATAGTAGCCAGCTAACCCTAAGAAGCATCGTATGTCAGTCGAATTATGCAAAGTTTTCCAATTAGTTATAGCCTCAATCTTAGCTGGGTTCACGGTAATCCCTTCCGGATTAATCACGTTACCTAGAAATCGTACTTCTCGCAACTAGAACGCACATTTTGAAAGCTTATCATATAACTTCTCTTCCTTCAGAACTTCTAACACTTCCCTCAGATGTTTGGCGTGATCAGACTCACTTCTTGAATAAATCAATATATCATCAATGAAGACGATAACTGACTTATCCAACATCGGCCGACATACCCTACTTCATCAAGTTCATAAATGTTGCGGGATCATTCGTTAAACCGAATGACATCATCAGGAACTCGTAGTGTCCATACCGCGTCCGAAGCGCTATTTTAGGGATGTCTGCCTCTTTCACCTTCAGCTGATGATAGCCTGATCTGAGATCTATCCGTGAGAACCAACTTGAACCTTGCAGTTGGTCAAACAGATCATCAATCCTTGGCAAAGGATATCTATTCTTTACCGTAAGCTTGTTCAGCTCGCGATAATCTATTCACATTCTCATACTTCTATCCTTCTTTTTGACGAACAACACCGGTGCGCCCCACGGGGAAACACTTGGTCTTATTAAACCTTTGTCAAGGAGTTCTTACAGTTGGGACATCAATTCTTTCATATTGGACGACGCTAGACGGTAAGGCTCTTTTGCAACGGGCTGAGCTCCCGGTACTAAATCTATCTAGAATTCTATCTCTCGTTCCGGTGGCAACCCAGGAAGATCCTCTGGGAATACTTCTGGAGAGTCGCACATGATAGGAACATATTTCATTTCTTTTATCTCGGCCATAGCGTTGACAACATACACTAAGTAGGCACCACACCCTCGCCTTAACAATCCATCGGATTTTATCATCGAAATAACATTAAACCCAAAACTTTCCTTATCACCATAGACTGTCACGGCACTACTATCCAAGGACTTTAACCTTATTATCCTACTCTTACACTCTATCTGAGCTTCATACTCAGACAACCAATCCATTCCCAATACCACATCGAACCCTCCTAAGGTCATAACATACAAAGTAACAGGGAACTCATGTCCCTCTAACTCTATCTTACAGTCCTTAACCATTTTCATTATTTTAACCGAGGTGTCACTAGCGGTTTCTACTATAAAGGTTTCAGACACTCGGTAACATTTCATTTTAGCTAGTTTACTAAATGGTGTGGCTACGAAACTTTTGTTCGCTCCTGAATCAAATAATACTGAAGCGGAAATACCGTTACTAGAAACGTACCTGTGACGACATCCGGAATCTGCTTGGCTTGTTCTTGAGTCATCATGTAGGCTCTAGTTCTTAGTCTAGCCTGATCAGCATCTTTCTTTCCACTCTCTCCAGCTCCACCATCGGTGCATTCTATTGCAAAATGGCCCGGCTTACCGCACTTGTAGCATGCGGTTTTTGCAGTACAATCGGGAGCATAATGCCCCACCTTTCCACACTTATAACAGGAATTCGATCCCAGCATGCATTTCCCACCATGAGCCTTACCACACTTATAACAAACATCCGATCCTTTACTCAACTTACACTCACCTCCATGCATCTTTTCACAAGTCTTACATGGCCTCTTCTCCCAAACTCTCGGCTGCTTGTTCTTAGAGTTCCACAATTGAGTACTGGGTCGCTTAGCATGATTGACCCACTTCTTATCTTCTTCTCTTCCTCTACCACAACATCATCCACAATAAGGTCTTCATAAACCATCTTTGCGAGTTCGACAGCAGAGTCAAAAGTAGCAGGTTTATTCGCCATGACTAACGTGCAGACCTTCTGTGGCAATCCCCTCACATAGCACTTGATCCTTTTAGCCTCAATGTTAACCATATCAGGCACCAACCTAGACATTTGGCTGAACTCGGTGGTATACTCACGATGTTTCATTGTTCCAGCTTTCAAGTTCTGAAACTTCATCTTCGCCCTCTCAACTTCGGCTTCAGCATAGAACCTCTTCATAACTAACTCCTTTAGATCCTCCCACTCCATTGCCATAATCTCCTCCCAAATCTTTCTTTGCTTAATCGATTACCACCAATACATTGCCTCATCCCCAAATGATTGAGTGGCAAATCCCACAGCTTGATCGGGACGGCACTCGCAAATACAGGTAACCTTGTCCATGGTGGTTATCCATTGAAGAGTAGTGATTTCGTCTCCCAAGCCAGTCTACTTCGGCGGGTCACATCCATTGAAGGACTTGTAGTTGCACCTACCTCGGCCCTTTTTCCTATCATCAACCTTCACTGACTTAACCTCACTTGATTCTTCCTTCTCTTTCTCATCATACTTCTTACTTTTTTCCCCAGACTTCTCAGCAGACTTTTCGGGATTCAAGTTCTTCATTGCAGCTGCAACCGCTTGAGCAATGGCAGCTTGAACAACAGGGTCGAGTTGATACCCTTCGTTGTTACTCGGATTGTGTCCAGCTGCACTTCCTTCCCCCTCAGTGTTAGTAGTTGATTCTACCAACGGTTCTCGGACAATGCATGGCCTACCACGACGTCCCGTACGTCCTCCCTTTCTAACAACTTTCCTAGCTCCAGCTATTCGTATTTTATAAGGAAACACAAACGTCATCACTTAAGGAACCATTTAGTACAAGGATAGTAAGGCTAACAGGTAATAATACTGGCCAGCTGTGATTAGCTGATCATGCTACTCTCCGTGTTCTATACACTTCCCTTTGTGAGTTCACTTGTGCTAGTTCTACTTCTAACAGTTAGACAATCAAACAGTTCATATCATCATATACTCCTATCCCTAGCAATTAAGCTAGCATTCGTACATTCTTTATTTAGAAACTAAGCTAACATCATACCTCGTTCTCTAGCAATTAAGCTAGCATGCATTCATCATTCTACTTTACATGTGAAATTAATCACATACTTTACTTTTACTTAGCATGCTTGAGTGACACATGGCTATCTTGACTGGCATCTTCTTTCTTTTCTTACTTAAATCCCATTCTCTATTCGAGTCTAAGCATGTGGAATGCTTAAATCTCTCGAACTTTGCCTTGATACCAACTTGTAAGGCCCCGTTACCGGTGCCCTACATTGGACTTTAGATTTACTCATAAACACAGTTCTAACTATCAGATATTATTAGGGTCTGATCCCTTTCTTCTCTATCTCATATATTTTTAGGGTCTGATCCCTTACTTCCTCATCCTCGTACGTACTGCCTTTACATACCGTATCATACATATACTTTCTTTAATCATTCATACATATTCATATGTTGTACGTATATATACTTATCATACACATCCATCCTTCATATACATACCTCCCTTGTCAATACGTGCATTATCCGAAGATCGTTCATATACCGACAAGCTTTCAATCACGTTCATATCATAATATCTATCACATTAATCATTCATGGCATACACTTACTATTTCGGGTAAGTTTATTAACTATCACATCGAGTATACACACAACCCAAAAACATAACAAGGAAATGGGGCTAGAAACTCACCTGAATCCTGTTTCTTTCTCCGTTTATTGTTATTCCTTTCCTTAAAAGCGCTCGGATGACTGTACATAAATTATTCGTATCAATATATATCCTATCCATATTGTATTTCTGGTTTAGGATTTTAAATTATTATTTAAATCGCTAACTCATTCTGTATAACGAATTAAGCCTAATTCGTTAACTCATTCATTATTTTACATGATCTAATTCGTTAGCTGATTCGTTATTCTGGTTCGCTATCTTAACATAGTGAATGGTGAGTAACGAATCACCTATTTCGTTATGTTAACATGGCCTGGTTCGTCATCGGAACATGGCCTGATTCATTATCTCATCTTAGCGAATTGGCAAGTAATGAATCACCTGATTCATTATCTAAATCATAAATAATTGGGTGAGTAACGAATCACCTGATTCATTATTTTAACGTAATGAATTACCAACGATTCTTTCAATCATAACGAATCCACATCAGTCTTATTTGAATCTTTGACTCAAGGGTCAAAGTCAAAATCAATAAGAACATAGATTAGTCAACATGTATCAGATCTGTAATAAACCTTCGATTCTTAAAGAAACAACACAATTTAGGTTTCAATGAACTCGGAATCCCAGCGCCAACAAACCCCAATCCATTAATCATCCGAATATCACGTTTTAAAAGGTACGATTTACACATATATACATATGAACCGTTAATAGAACAATTAAACCATTAAATGTTAACGAATTCCAGTAAGGTTTGATGCATCGGGTTCGTTTTACCATTTAAACATAGATCTAAGATTTCTAGATATAAACTGGACCTAAACAAACAAGTTCTCGATATAAAGGTACCTTAAACGAGTCGATTTACGAACACGATCTAGTCTCGATGTTTTTTTGGTTCGTCATGACGTTCTAGCACTATCAAGCTCGGGTTCTTAACTTCGGATCTTGACTCAGGATAAAGGATGGTGTGTGTGTTTTGGAAGGTGTAGGCTATGGTGTAGAGATGGATAAAAATGGAGAGGATTAGGGTTTAAGGGGTATCTATACTCCCTTAACCCATGGACCTAAGACCCATTTCATCCCTTATTCCATTTTATAAATGTCCAAGCCCACCTTCTATAGTTTATTTATCTTAACCGATAAACGACACACTATAAAATAAACGAAACTTATTTTATTAATCTTATCAAAATCAGGATGTTACAATATCCTTAGGAGTGCAACCATATTCCTTTTTACAAAGAGGATATGGTCACGTTGAAAGTTATAAATTTGTGATTCCTATGGCGTTGGGGTGGTATAATTTGGCCTAATAGGTTTCATGTCCTTTCCGAACTCTCTAGGTAAGCAACCAAGCCCCGCGTCTGATTGGGATTTATGCACATTGCTTATCTTTTGGTTTCAATAACCTTGGTGTCAAGAGTTCAGAAAATAAGCATGATCCCTTTCCAGTTACTGCATACTCGCCACGTAGAACCATATTTAAGAAGAAGTAATATCGAGAATCCAAAAAAATCAATTATTGAAAATGATTGAAAATCTTTGCGTTTGTCGTAAATCATTGACTTTATGTGTGTGCTTATGTATATGAGGCGTAAATGAATTGGTAATAATAAAATAATAAACATTGCATTCAACAATCAAATAGGGCCCACATAATTTCTAATCATGCTACCCTAAATAAATAATTAAAATAAGTTATAACCAATTAGAACACTATGACTAATATCTTATCTTATAGTCATGGCTCTGATACCAATCTATTAAACCCCGGCTTAAGTGGAAACTCCTGAGTCTGACGTACATATTGCACAAATCACATATGACACTATTACGTGACGGTATTATCATTAATTAATTTAAACATCAAGTACACAAGTTTGAAACAAGAGTGACACGAAAATTACAAGAACAATTAAACAACTTGTTCATTTATTAAAATACCCTAAGTTCTAATGTCATCCCTGAGTATCATCATCTAATAACAGTACTTGTAGCATATATATAAAATAATGTAAACTAAATGAATAGTTTGTGAGTTCACAAAAGTTTTGATATAAATACGTAAACCATACAATTCCATGAACAAGTGTAATTGAGCAAGTAAAGTCCTTTCCAGTTGGTAACAACCAACGTACTAAGATAATCATGCAAGTAAGGTCCTTTGCAGTTGGTAACAACCAATGTACTTGGATAATGAGCTCCTTTTCCACTCATAACAAATGAGGAGGTTACTCTTAAGAATAAGTTCTTATTTATAATAAAATGAGGAGTTTACTCTTAAGAATATTTTAATGATAAAATTGATTAGGAGAGTGCTTTGGGGGAGAAGGTTTGACCATAATTTGAATGATGTAGAAAGATATTTTCATATTAAAAAAATTATATAAAGAAAAATCATGAGTGTTATAATTTATATATATATATATATATATATATATATATATATATTAGTAATGATTAATATCATTAAATAACTTTAGGAAAGAAAAACCATTACATACGAAATATGTAATAAAGAATAATAAAAATTTCGATTTAACGAATACAATACAAATAATATGAATTAACGAATGTCACATGAAATATATAAAATACATGAAATGACACTTGAGATATTTATAAAAAAGCAAAATTTTAAAATGCGTCAGGTTTTCGAATTTGAAATTTAACGAATGTTATAGAAGGCATGGCCGTGTTTTGCTTCAAAACCTTCTATTTTTCTTTTCTTATTGCTTTTGATAACTTGGGGTGTCTTGGTTAACATGGCCATCTCTTGATTTCCTGATTGTTATCTTTACTTCGTATGCTCTAGGCATGGCCATGTATTTATTCACCATGTGGTGTGTTGAGTTAGTTTTCACTATTTATCTCCGTTGTTCTTCGTATTTAAGCTTTTTTATTCCATTGGAATATATTTACCTATAAATAGAAATTATAAACATTAGTGGTTATTTGTTCTAATATGGTTGCCAAAATTACGCTAATTTTGAGATATTTTAGTGCTAAAAAGATGTATAATTTCTTATACATCAAATCTCCTCACACTTGAACCTTCGTTGTCCTCAAGCAATCTTTGAACAAATTCTTCGAAACAACACGTTAACCAAAGCTAAAATCCCGTGAAATTTCAGAAAGTCCCAGTAATCCATAAGAGCAAAATGTGTTAGTATACGATTCGTAAAACTATGGTTTGCTTTTATTAGCTTCATCTTATGAAAAATGTCACGTGCTGGCAATGTTCACACACACACGGCTTATATCTGGACATACACATAATGTTGTATGTATAAACACTCTTAGCCAAGATACGACTTAAAGAAAATATGCTTGTCGCGAGATCAATCCTTCAACCGCCTTGTGAAGCGCTGCGTGCATCAAAAGGCATTTTTTTTACAATCCTAATGACTCTTTTAAGGTCAGATCGTCAAGACCGGTTTTATCCAAGATGTGGATAAGCTCCTTCTCAATCATAGGTAGAACATAACTCCAAATTCTAATGGATTGTTCGACCTTTGGCCTAATATCCCTCGCCCTCATTAGTTCAGTATATTCGTATTCGGTTGGGTTTGACTTATTCTACATCTTCCTTTGTGGGACCAATTTTCGTATGTTAAACATCTTTCATATTTTTTTTCTTGTCTTTTCATTGTGCTTTTGGAAATCCCACAAAATGGTGTCTTTTTTTCCTCTTGGCGCCACTTTTTCCTTACCACATTTCTGAAGTGAAAAATTCTCTCCCTAAGTTCTGGAGGCAATCTAGGTTTTGCGGATTGTAGCCAACAAAGTAGATTGAAATCGAAAGAATGCATTCCAGTTCTTTAGGGTCTGCCGGTAAAAGACCAATGTTGAATTCTACCGGTGAAAAGGTTAATTTGGTAGGGTAGTTTTTTGGTTAGGTTTGGTGATAGGGGTAGGGTTTATGTGGTGGTTTTTGTGATTTTTTGACATATATTACTTTTCTTGTTATGCAGCATTTCATCTTATCTCGAATAAAATTCTCAAGACAAGTTCTAATATATGAGTAATTTTCTGTATATTTGCATGAATTCTTAATTCTCACAAATGGAAGGATTGGGTGAAAACGCCATATTTTGCATAAAGTTAATCTCAATATTACAAACCATATTTTTATTTTTATCATATTTTAAAGTAGAGGTAATTTTCTCAAATGTTTCTCGTTGTTTCTTAGTTTCTGGTTTGTCAAAAATATTTAAAAAGCTTTAGGTTTTGTTACTGCAAAAAACATAATTTTGAATAATTTATTCAAAAATTTTTCCTTTTAGACATGGTTTGGTCAAGTGTAAATATTCTCACCACACTTAAATCTCGCATTGTCCTCAATGTGAAAGGATTTAAAATAAATGGAATCGAGGCGAAAAAGAAATTTAACTTCCCTATAAGCTGAGACGAAATTTTGTCATCTGTTTTCTTCTTATTGGTTGTTTGAAAGTTCTGGTACTAAACAAATCACAAAATGGATATATAGTTACCCTTATCGCCTTACAAGCAGGCATCCTACATAATAATAATAATAATAATAATAATAATAATAATAATAATAATAATAATAATAATAATAATAATAATAATAATAATAATAATAATAATAATGTCTTAAAACATCCACACCAAGAAATGAAAATAAATATTGTCCAACTACCATCATCAACACAAACATGAAAGTGTATTAATAAACATCATCAAGTAACGTGGGAAGAAGTGGTCAACCGTGTCATGGGTACTATGAGCTCATACCACACCTATTGTTCCTCCGGGTACCAGTGCCTGTCCATAAGTTCCCTCATGTATCTTATCTCTCCATCAAGATGGTCAAATCTGGTGGGCATGAGATGGTGTAGGCCCTCAAAGGAGTATGGGTCAGACTGTGATGAGCTTGCACCATAGTCGGTACGTGGAGTGTCGGGGCGACCGCGTGTATGTTGTACCTGATATAACGGCATATCTTCATCCTCAACAGCAGGAGCCTCTGGATCCCAAATCCTGCCACGGGTATCCACAAATCGAAAGCTCCCGGTTCCCAGAACTCGTGCCACCGTCTCCATTGTTATGCATATCTAGAGATCTAGAGGAATTGGCTCTGGTCCCTCGATACCATGAGGATCTAACCCATATGCCTCATGAAGCTTAACAATCCAACCTTCCTCAAACATCTTTGTTTCATTGACCTTTCACATTTTCCCCACATCTTGCACATCATGTAGACAATGTTATAAACTACATGAAAATCGCCTTTTAGCCACACATGTGGTCTAGGCAATTTGCCACACTTCGGCTTAAATATGTGGCTAAAAGGTCTTTGACCACATTTGAAAACCTTCCAGACTAGTTTTGGCCACACATGTTTTTCTTCATGTGACCATTCTATACATACTCAGGTACTTTTCGCCACACTTTGAAAAAAAAAAACTGTGACATAAGCTAGCCACATTATATAAATGTGTGGCGAAATGTGGCCTACAGTCATAATTATTTTGATCTTTGATACTTGTGACCAAAAACACATGTATTAGCTACACTCTAAGGGAAAACTGTGACATTTAACTAGCCACATGTTTTAATAGTGTGGCCAAATGTGACGAACGGCTACTGTATTGATAAGAGATGTGTCTAAAAGGTAAAAGACATAGCAACTTATATTACGTTGTGAGACCTAATGTCACATTTGTTAGCCACATTTTTAATAATGTGGCAAAATATGACATACAACCATTGTATTTATTAGTAATGTGGCTAAAATGCTTAAAATATATGGCCACTTATACGAGGTTGTGTGACCAGAGAGTAGTTTAGTTTTATTTTTCCTAAGATTTTTATTGTCACGGGTACACTTATTATGTGTGGCTATAAGTGATAAATGGTCACACTTAAATATTTAAGTGTGTCTAAATGTAATTAATTGCCACTTATAGGAGGTTGTGTGACCAAAGAGTTTTTAGTTTTATTTTTTCTAAGTTTTTTATTGTCACGGATACACTTATTATATGTGGCTATAAGTGATAAATGATCACACTTAAATATTTTTAAGTGTGTCCAAATATAATTAATGGCCTCTTATACGAGGTTGTGTGAACAAAGAGTATTTTAGTTTTATTTTTTCTAAGTTTTTTATTGTAACGGATGCCCTTATTATGTGTGGCTATAAGTGATAAATGGTCACACTAAAATATTTTTAAGTGTGTCCAAATGTAATTAATGGCCACACGGTAAATTGACGAGTGGCCAAGTAATCATTGTCTTTCCAGTTTCCTTGTGCCGCCAATTTCAAATTGTCAGGGAGATGTACCGGTTTCCGATGATGGTGTTTAAATACCCTTCATGGTTTCCAATTTCCCCCACATCGCCTCTAATATTCCAGCAAATCACAATCAACCCATCGCCTTCTTCACCATCTTCTTCACGGTTTCCGAAAATATTATGGCGCCGGCAAATTGGATTGTACGAGAACATGGTGAGGCTCCACCCATCTATAACGACCCCACCATTCTTTTCAACTTTGATTTCGGCACCTCTGGAAGAATCAAAGGGTGAAGTATGTTGACTATGTCAACCCTCTAACCTTCCGGTACCGACAAGTTAACCGAATGGTTAGATTCCTTGGGTACACCACTGCTGATTATTTCAGCTTTGTGATGGAATCCCGGGGCATCGAGGTCGCCTGGATCAGGTTGAACGAAATCGAGGACTTCAAGGCTATGTCTGCTTATGTGACATTTCGTACTGAGGTGCGCCTTCACCTACAAAGGCTAAAGGACTCCACCTGCACCTCGAACGTCATGTGGGAGAGGATCATGCCCTCTCTTACTCTGGAAGAGAATGATCAGATGATAGATTCATATATGGAATCAGATGATGTAGATTCAGAACTGGAATCTGATGCTAGGTGTTAGTTTTTTTATAATGTAATCTAATTTAAGTATTAACTATAAATATAATTGATATGTTTGGTTGTGTATAATAGATATAGTAATAGTATTAAAACAAAAACAACCAATATTTCTAGTAAGTGTATTTAAATCGTACTATAGTAATATTATTAAAAACAACCAATATTTCTAGTAAGTTTATTTAAAGCATACTATAGTAATAGTATTAAAAACAACCAATATTTCTAGTAAGCGTATTTAAAGCGTAATAGATATAGTAATAGTATTAAAACAACCAATATTTCTATTAAGCGTTTTTAAAGCGTACTAGATATAATTTTTTTGTATTTTAATTAACTTTAATGTAGGCTATCATTACGTAAATATATTTCCAAGATTTTTGACAGGTAGTAGACATAAATGTAATTAATTTCCCAAATTAATTAGCTTGCGAGCGTTTCCAAAGCGTGTGGATACCATTTTGACAGGTAGTATGCAGTTACTCAACAGCTAACTATTTTGACTTTAATGACTGCAATAAAACTTCTGACTGAAATTTATTACGCTTATATAGATGTTATGTGAATTCCAAACATGGCCAAACAAAAAACATCTAAGGTTTCCACAGATCTTAAACTCCCCAAAGATCTTAAATTTTGATAAAATCCCTTCCAAAACTCGATGCCATCACCAGATCTTAAATTAGGTTACTGGTGATGGCATTGAGTTTGTAAGGGTTTTTTCAAAACTGACTTTTATTTGTTCAAAGGCTTCTTCAAAGTTTAAGACCCACAGATGCTTTGGTCAAAGAACTGAGTATGAAGGGTACAATTTTGGTATACAGTGTTTTTTTTATAAAATGAGTTGATAATGTTTTGCAGGAAAACCAACTATTGTAAGTAAATTGAATTAGAAGCAGAAGAACAATATGAACAAATAGAGTTTGTGCAAGAAACAAAACCAGCAGGAGGAGAAATGATGGCTGTTATAACATGGAAATAAAGTGGATTAACTGTGATAACATGATGTTGTATTTTATATTTGTTTCTTATTTGGTTTCAGTGTTACACTTGATGTTTGAATGTGTGTATTTAGTTAATGTATGTTTGAACTTAATGACCGAGACTTTAATGAAATGAATTCAACAAACCGGCCTGTCTAAGTAGTAATAGTATTAAAAACAGCCAATATTTGTTTACTTTGAATTAATAAGTACAAATTAAAGACTGGTGATATCATGTATAACAACTAAATTTAAACATTATTAACATCTAACTAGGCGAACAAACTACTGTATCAAACCAGCAGTTCTTTGCAGGTGCTCTATAAAAACATCACTTATTGCAGTTCAATCTCCATTATGAATGCTGGTTTTCAAACAGCCGTTCTATGCAGGGTTCAATCTCCATTACGAATAGTTGTAGGCTTTTCCCTGGGCCTCCAGCAAGCATCCGGGGACTCATTACGAAGCAGTTGATTTGGTTGTACACGTGGCAATCTATTACCCTAATGAGGGAAAGTTGTCGTGCTAAATTCCTCATCGACCTCGTCATACGAATGTCTATAATTGTTGGGTGGAGTCATGAGGACAACATTCTTTTTTCTATCCAGCTGATCTTGAACATAAAACACCTAGCGTTCTTGCGAGGCCAATATGAACGGATCAACCTTGTGGCCAAATTTGTTTAGGTCGACCGGCGTGTAACCAAGAATATCATGTTTGACATGTTTACGGTCAACCCATCGGCACATGAAGACCGGAATTCTTTTAGTATGATAATCTAGGACCCATATCTCTTGGAAAAACCCCAAAATAAAATTTTTAATCATAGGTCACCACGTCTTTTTTATGTGCATGTCATCCACCTCTACACCGACCCCGCTGTTCTGATAAACTCTACCATCATGAGATTTTGTATGAAATGAAAACCGTTGATGTCGTATCAGTCGTATTTGTATACGTTGCGGTGTGCTCCATGTGCAATCCACTTTACGGTTTCTGATATAGAACCTGGGGAGCCCGCTAGCTCTCTTTCAACCTAAATTTCATTACGATGATTAGATTCACCTACATTGCAGAAACTATAAAAGATTTTAAAAAATTATAGAAGATTTTGAATAAGTTAATTGTAGGCCAAGTCTGTGGATAAAATAGTTGTCCAAATGGTACTCGCTCCCCAGATCGCACCATCAATACGTATTTGACAATTTCGGTACTTTTTATATTTCGTTTCCAATGTGAGTGTGCTCATTTTCTATTACCGAATTGCAGGCCAAGTCCGTGGACAAAAATGTTGACCAAACGGTGATCGATCCCCATAGCGTGACATTAGTAAGTATTTAGCAATTTCAGTTTTTATTTTTTAATACCTAATAAGTCTAACAATTCCAATTTCTTTTATATTACCAATGAAGCCTGTAGAGAACAATTTTGACCAAACATCAACACAACTACACCACACTCTAGATAGTAACGGTACGAAAAAACCAACAGTACTTGATAGTTTCATATTTTTGGTTTCGAGTTTTCCCTTTAATTGTTAATTGATTTCCATCCATAAGCTTATTCATTTAATGGTTTTTAAGTAAAATGGAGAACTCGTAAAAGAAAAGTTGATGTATCTACGGATAAAGCTTCCCCACATCCTGAAATAAAGGTATGTACTGCGCGAAACATTGTTATTTTCCCACCAACATGGCATATCCATGGATATGTACTTATATATTGACTTCAACTGTCACACCCCAACCTAAGGCGGAAATGTCGGGGCGTAAGCTGATTGTCACAGCTCTCAAGGTACTAACATGAAATATTTAAATGACAATATCTATTAATTGAATTCAATTATCAAATAAATCAAATATAAACAAGTACATAATTCATACAACAATACAAATTTATATTTCTTGATTAAAATATTCTTCTAACTAAATTCTTCACTAAGTCTTCACCAACATGCATTAAATTCTACGATAACCTGCATTTGCATATAAAATAGAATATTTTTCAACAACACATGTTGAGTGAGTAAAACACCAGTTTAAGACACAACAATAATAATATATAGTATATAAAGAAAGATGCAAACTATTCCTGTGAGAATAAACAGTTAAGCCATATCACATAAACAATCAATCAAACAATCCATAAAGCAAGCAAACCATAAAGAAATGGCTCAACCAATCCATATAAATGGACATTGGTTACCAAAGCAAGGACTAAACCGTTGCCATAAAAATGGACATCTGATGTAAATAAAAATATACATCTTTTCGGCATCAAATAATCTCTAAAAACTGCAATTTCTGTCAAATAACATAGCATAAAAGACTACTTATTATAATAAAACATAGTTTCAGGTGAAACCAAGCCCCAAATGAAGAAACAAGCCAAAAGACGAAGAAAAACAGAAGAAAACACAAGAAGACAAAGAAACACACCCCCATGCCTCATGAAACACGCCCCCATGCCTCTAACAAAAGAAAAGACAAAATATGGAAGCAAAAGCACGGGGTCGTGCTCATCGTGCATGGGGCCGTGGACGAGAATACAGAAAAGACAAAGAAGAATTGAGCACATGTCACTAAAAAGCACGGGCCATGCCTACCAACCACGGGGCCGTTGCCACCTCACAGAAAAGACAAAACAAATCTGGCACATGTCATAAAAATGCACGGGGGCGTGCTCATCAAGCACGGGGCCATGCCTCACAATCCAGAGTGCCTATAAATAGTGGCTCATGTTGCACTCATTTGGTGTGCATTGAAAAGATTTCTATCCGATTCTCTCTTATAAAAACACACACTAACACTCATTTTAGAGATTTAGTGAAGAGTTTGAAGGCTTGGAGATCATCACCATCAATCATCATCATTAACAATCATTACCATCATTAAAAAGAAGGATTCATCTAGATTTGGTTAGATTGTTCCAAGTTTAATCATGTATTTGATACTATCAATCATCTTAATGTTTATCATCATGCTCATTATGAGCTAAACTCCTTTTACCATCTAAAATCTATGAAGAAGCTTTGTTTTACTTGATAATTAATTAAGATATGTGATGTAGTCTAGTAAAGTACATGGTTATATTACAATTATCTTTTGATGAGAAATGGTTCACCATCTTAAATCACTAATTCAAAGTTGGTGGTTGTCAATTCCATTGGAAATCGTTAATGATCGATTCATGTTCTTGAAAGATAGAAATACTTTGATACATTATCGAAACATGGATCCTTATATTGTACTTAGAAATGATGATATATAAGTTATGATGTATTTTTCTAAACCTTGGTAATCCGAAAATAGCTTTGCTTAGGATATCAAATTAGTTAATGAAATCATATCGGAATGTGTAATTATAACCTACATAAATCAACTAAGGGGAGGTTGTGTGATGAACTACAATCACACGAAGTTGTTAGAATTGGTATTTGAGAAATTGAAGTCAATCCTAATCTTTCTACTTTACGAAACTACTTGCCAACTTAAATTGACATCATTGAGATGGTATGGCATTAGGAAAGGGTGGACTTTAAAATGCGCATGCTATCTCCTTAGTGCCAAAGATGCTCACTTAAGGTTTAAGGAGCCATCTATCATATATTGCTATGGGAAGTTTATCACATGTCCAAATATTAATTATCAATGTTAAAATGGAGTGGATTCTTGATCTTAGATGGTAACCTTCGCATAATTGAAAAACTCGTTTAGAATTTCTTATCTTGGTCACCTATATATTATATATAAGTATTTACATTTTATAAAAAATTCAAAACAAAAAAAAATTAACCCCAAATGATTAAAACCTCCGATTAAAGTAAAATAACGATTCATTATTAGAAACATTTGTGTCCACTGATCGATACTTGGTTCTTACCAATACTATTCTACATATACGATAGGTACACTTGCCTATTTTGTGTGTGTTTAGTCTATGTAGAAATCACCTTTATAAATTTAAAACATGATCTTGTGCAAAATCAAATCATTTCATCCTTTTATATTTTACCGCACGCGCAGCACACATCAACATCGGTTGGCAAGTAGCATTCAAACAAAGCAAGTAAGCAAATAGCAAGTTAGGCATAAACCGATATACACACAAGGATTAACAGTTGCGGTTTTGAATACTGGATAATAGTTAAATATATAAGATACGCACATGTCCCCAAAAAAGTTTAAAAATAAGTAAAATAGGGGAGTGATTACTCAACTGGTCGAGAAAGCAAACAAGATAAACAAAGATATGAAACATCATGTCTTTCGAGACTGTCCAACGGAAATCCTAAGTATGAGTTATGACGATAAGTAACCATGAACTTAAAATATGAATGCTAATCAAAGACGTTCGAGATTCGATGAGGTTCGGTTGATTGGACAGAATGTTTATTTATTAAACTCGTTAATTGTAAACATCTTATTTGATTATTTAGTTACATAATTATATAATAAACTCTTGAACCAAACTATACTTCATACTTATATTATACATTTCAAATGTTTATCTTTAAACTAAAAATTCATTTAACGTATTTATATATATTTATTATTAATAACAATTTCTCGTATATTATTATTGTAGATAATGAATAATTGATAACAATACTTAAATAAAATAGGATGATCTTTTATAAAATACTTGTAATTATATTTTTAATAAATTAATTAACAAAATTATATGAATTATACATATTTTAGATTAAAACCTTATTAAAATCAGTTTTTATACTTAATACATGTTCATATGTATATATATATATATATACTTTTTAATAATGATTCGAAAAAAAATGATTAGTTAACATGTCGGTTTTTAAGAAAATACTGAACAAATATTATATTCTTAATATTATTAATATTAATTCAACTTATTATATGAGTTAGCATCCTAATTAAATAGAAATTAAACAAAAATAACCAAAAAATACGGGCTGTGGGGTTCGAACCCGAGACCCCCCGCCACCAAAGTTTTAACAGTCTCACCCAAGCCATCTGGGCTAGGGTGTTGGATGATTAAATCTTGTAGAACAACGATTTTAAGCACACAGACTAGAACCTAGTTAATAACAAGAACCCTAACAAATCAAATTCTTAAATCCAATCCATGTGTGTTTAATTACTGTTAGGGTTAATGTTAAACGAACTAATACGAACCTGTTGCAATGATTAATTACCTGTAAAGGTGTTTGATTGGTGATGAACGACGAACGCTTAGTCACGGCCAAACGCGCGTAAGAACACAATCCATGTAAGTAGTAATGTTGTAATTAGCTTAGGGGTTCGATTTGCGATCGTAAGAAGATAGTGCAGCCAAGATTAATTGATTTATAATGTTCGATATAATTGTATTCATTGACGGGTTAGGACGGTTTATTCATATAATCGATACACGTTATACTGGATCTTGTTTCCTAATTAATTAAGTCGGTTGGGCCGAATTAAGGAAGAAATATCATGTTTTGAATCAATTACCATGTTAATTTGCGAGAATTGAGGTGCAAGACACGATTAGGGCAAATAGGTTTGGTAAACGGGTCGGGTAGATGGGTTTGGTAAGTGGGTAAAAGGGTTGAATGGTTATAAAAATCAAAATTTTATAATTTAGTCCTTACAGATTCAAGAGGGAATCATAGCTGGGAAAAGTTTAAGTTTAGGTTAATTTTGCCAAAATATGAAAGTTATAAATATGTTTTATATAAATAATTAAATAATAATATAATAATAATTAATCTTCTCGATAAATGAGATAAAAATAACCCGGACGTCAAAATAGATCGGGTATTTAATTAAAATAAAATTTTGAAATTTCCGAGTTGTTACATCAACTAAGCCATATTAATTTCCCATGCTTGTTTATTGGTTTATGAGTGTCGTTTGTGTATGAATGACAAGCGTAACAAGGTGGCACATGATAGAGTTCATTGGTCACTAGTTCCACAACAGTTGCATGGAAAAGCAATCCCGGAGGGTTGCTATAAAGTTATTATTGATGAAGCCATAATGGAACAAGCAATTATTCCTTGTGAGGCAGGTGAAATTAGGACTTTTGGTGACGCAACTGGTACTTTTGTTGCTTGGCCAGAACACCTAATCTTATGTGACCAGGAGGTTTGTTCCCTTTTAACTTTAAACCTATACGAAAACTTAACCGAACAAATATCTATGTTCATTTTCATTTATTTTAAAAAATAAACACTTGTGTTCATTTATGTTCGTTTGTTTATAATCTAAACTAACATAATTGAGCAAAGATAAATGAACATAAACGAACGTACGCTCATGAAAATAAATGAACGAACAGAACATGTGTTCATGTTCGTTCGCTTAATTAAACGAACACAAATTTTGTGTTCGTGTTCATTCATTTATTAAATAAATGAACATAAACGAACTTCCCGCCGAACGGTTCACGAACAGTTCAACGAATGTTCAGTTCGTTTGCAGACCTACTATTTTGTTCTATTCAATTACAAAATATCACAAGAGATCATATCTTTTGTGACAAGGAGGTTTGTTCCTATTTTATTCTATTCAATTACAAAATAGGACATTAATTATACATATTTGTTTTTCATATTCTATTGTTCCAGCTACCACCACTCCCATCCTCAAAAGAACCAGACAGAGCTGGCAAGAAGCCAAAGGCAAAGTACACAACGATAGACAGGGTGACCAAACATAAGACAAGGAGCTGGCCAAGAAAACCGATGCCTTAGCTAGTATATAGGTAGTCGTTATTTTGTATTTCATAAGATATTTTGTATATATATTTGTTTAAGTAAATATTATTGTTAATATAATTTGTTTCTAATTTTGTTTTGTCATGCTTGCTTACAATTGTTTTATATTACTGCACAAAAAATAAATATAATTATATATTGCTTAATTACACACTATTTGGCCACATAGAACACATTAAATAGGTGTGGCCAAAGGTAAGACAATAGCCACACCTCAAATTACAAAAATTAGAGTCTATAAATGACCATTAGCCACAACAGAAACATTGTTGTGTGACGAGGTAGGAAAGTTGATGGAGATAACAAATTATGTGTGGCTAAAAGTGTGACATAGCCACACCGAAAACTCGTGATTTTATATATCACCATTACCCACACCATGCTTGCTTCATTTTTTGCGTGTGTGACGGAATCATATAAAACGTCATATAAAAAAAATCACCAAGTGTGACCAAATGGCATAAAATAACCACACTAGCCATT
The DNA here is from genome assembly GCF_021521415.1 of Bidens hawaiensis. NCBI lineage: Eukaryota > Viridiplantae > Streptophyta > Magnoliopsida > Asterales > Asteraceae > Bidens > Bidens hawaiensis. The sequence continues at coordinate 65,300 of NW_027494376.1, forward strand.
GGCCACACTTTCATCACTTGGTTTTTGTTTGTGTGGCGGAACGAGATCAAACGTCATTGGAAAAATCACTATGTGTGACCAAAGGTATGATAATAGCCGCACTTTATATTACAAAAGCATTATGTGTGACAAACGGTAAGACAATGGCCATACCACAAACTACAAAAGAGTGTTTGAGTGGCAAGTTCACATTGTGTGACGAAAAGTTTGAGAATAGCCACACTTTAAATTAGGAAAAGCCTTATGTGTGACAAACAGTAAAACAATGGCCACACCACAAATTACAAAAGAGTGTTTCATTGGCAAGTTCACATTTTTAGCCACATTGACAATAACCTCTAGTGTCTATATGATATAATTAGCCACACAATACCTCACTATGTGTGACGAAAAGTTTGACAACAGCCACACTTTAAATTACGAAAAGCATTATGTGTGACTGTAAGTCCAGAATCTGGATCACTACAATATGATATGAACCAGACGAGTATTGGTGCGGAATACCAACACTCGGTGATTCAAGAACACAAAAATAACAAGTAAAGTAACACACGATTGCTTCAAAACACACGTATATTATTGAATACGTCGGGTGCTTAAGCACTTACAAAACAAACGAACATTAATTGGAAATGAACAACCTTTTCCCTATACATGGTGTAAGCTATATATAGGAAAACAAAACACCCAAGCCGGCCCAAACATAAAGAAGCCCACTGAGAACACTTATGTGTTCTCAGTTCACATATGCACCCAAAAACCTAAGCCCAATAGCTAGAACTAAGTACCAACAAGCTCAAACCACAAAACTAGGCCCAACAATCTCCTCTTTGGTTTGCAGCTTTTTCTCTAATCTTGCTCCAAGTAATCAATGTCAGCATCCTTCAAAGTACCTGCCCAAAACAAGCAACGAATGATGGTGGCTACCATACTTGTGAATTCTTTTGCAGCCTCTTCAAAGATGCCATCAGCAACTATCTGGAAAGTACTAAGGGTGTGGATGTCTCTTTCTCATAGCTTTAATAGGTCTCTTGGTTCAACAAATCGGTACTGACATTTTCCCTTCTCCAGCTTAATAATGACTGTGGCAGAAAGGCTATCATAAATCCATAATTCCATAGTATCCAAGGTGCCATCTAGAATCTTATCAGGAACAAGAATGTAAGTGGCTTTGTTTGTAGCAGGCCACATGACGTTAACCATAGTTTTTCCAGTCCTCGGATCTTGAACCCCTTTGACTTTCTTTAGAAAGGATTCAACAGTTTTCATATTCGGAAAGCCTCGATCAACCTCTCATATTAGAAAGTTCCAGAAATCAGTACCCCTTTTATCATTAGTTGGATTAGTGAATGGAGAATTGATTAAATCACTTAAATCCACTTTCGTCCAGGAGCCAAAATCTTTCATCTTCTTATAGTTCTCGGTGACTCCTGACTTCCTTTTAACCCACCACATGTTTTTATCCGCATCAAAGCCCCATGATAGAACTCCCGATCGATCACCATATTTACTATTAAAACCCTTTTGAAATTCAATAACAAATCTATCTGGATGATCTGAAGACTCGACATTTTTATTTGAGTTTTTCATGACCAGTAGCTTTTTCTTTCCCTTTTCAAGCATATTCTTCTTCATTCTATCATATTTCTCCTCGGAAATGGGAGGGGCATTCATGTATTGCCTTAGAGACTCTGATTCCTCTTGCCTGCTAATATCAGTATTGTCGACTGGACGAGTAGTGGAATCTTTATCTTGATCAGCAGCAGAAGTTTGATATACCATATCTTCATTACTTTTGAACTCATCTCCAAATTTCTGAACAAGCTTTTGTTGGAGATCAAGATACATAGCTGTCAAACCTCCTATGCCAGACTGAAACTCTTTAATCTTGGAGTCTTTATCTGAGTTGCTAGCCTCAAGTTCCTGGATACGAACTTCTTTAATCACTGAATCCTGTTCGAGTTCAAAAACTCGACGTTGTAACGCCTGAGCATCCACAGGAGCATTCTCGAGAACCACTCCTTTTCCCTTGTTCTGAAAATAGTTTTCCTGCATGGCAAGAATTTGAGCAACCTTTTCAGAAACACCAGAACTTGACTGGCCTTGATCAAATTGGCCGGCGGGACTAGAGGGAATATCTATAGTATCAGTGTGTGGAATCTCTGCTTCAAAATCAAAATCATCACCAAAATCACTTGACAATAACTCCATGAAAGACGGCTCAGCAGTGGACGCAACTGGTTTGGTTTGCGAGTCTGGAGCATGCGTTTTTGATTTATCGGTGTTTTGTTGAGGGCTGGTGGTTGATGTTGGTGCTGGTGCGATTGTTGGTGTTGGTGTAGCTTTGGTTGTTTCGACTTCACTGGCCAACTTGCTTGATCTCGAATCATCCCTTTTTCGTTTACGATGGATGAGATCAACAGTTGGTTCTTCAACATAATCTTCCTCAGCATCTTCAGTAACTGTCAGAGGAGGCTTCCAAGTAGTTAACTGAAATAGAACTTTAGCAGCTTCAAGGGCCTTCAATTTTTATCATCTGTAAGAGTACTTGACCTACGGTGCTCTTCTTCATCTTCCTCATCATCAAAAAGTTCAAATGTCGCAACACGTGGTTGAGCGGGTGCCATATGCTCATCAGCATACTCTATCGGGTAATCAGGATGATCCCTAAACAAAAGAACTTCTCTGATAATACTCTCTGTGATAACAATGGGCATCTTTTGTATTTTGGAGTCAATAGACATAGCTCCATCTGTTCCATGAGGATTGATTGATGCATTGTTCCAAAAATCGGAGATCATCTTCTTACATATGAAAAGATTTTCTCGTATTGCATGAGAGATCCTGCAAGTGTTGAGAGCCACTACCTTGTGAGCCATGGGTGGATCATATAAGTATCCAGCTACATTATGTGACTCAACAACCTTTAGTGTGTTCTGATCAGCCATGTCTGCACCAAACAATCAAGTTAGATAATAATAATGGACATGTTAACCATAAATTAAAATACACTTGGATTATTAAGCATAGAAAGGCCCAAGTGAACATATGTGGAAGTCCAGGCCACAAGAAATGGCCCAACATTATATCACAGTGAAAATCTGGGCCCAATAAGTGAAGATTTGGCCCAGCAGGGGGGATCTCGGTCAAGGGAGCGAGTTCTCGGTCAACGAAACTTATGAAAATCAAACGAGAATGAAGGTTTTCGGTCAGCGCGGTCAACCGAGAACAGAAGAGTTCTCTGTCAACAGATGACCGAGAACGAGATTAAATGACAATATATAGGAGTTCTCGGTCAACGAAAGTCAAACCGAGAATTTCTTGCCAGCTGGGGCAGAGAACCCCTTGGATTCCGCCTTGGGATTTGTGTAATCATCTTCAACCTACGGAGATCCCCAAAACAAAGCTCCATTAAACCTGCAATATATGTATTAAACTCAACCGAAATCTCAAATCAAAGGAAATACGCCCATCAAAAACCCAAATACTCATAACACCAATGGTCAGATCATCGAACCATCCATAAGAACAGTTTTTGACAACACAACAGTAAGCCTCAGTGACAAGTAAATCATATGTAACCTAATCCGGTACCTGCTAGTCAAAGAAAAAACAAACTTAAAACTTTGATTAGTGAAAGGATTTTGATCTCGGCAGAGGATTTCGGAAAAGATGATTAGTGGGTGTGAATTTTGTGAAGTAATAAAAATGAATAAAGAAAAACCCTTAAAATATATATGCCAAACCCAGCTGGCCGAAAACACTTTGTGGGCTCAAAGTAAGCCGAACACCAAAATCAGCCCAAATTGGACTCATGACCCAATAGAAGAAATCCAAATCTTTCAAAAACCAAGTTTAAGAAAAACACCATTTACACAAACGTTTCAAGGAGAGTAATTTCGAAGAAAGGTAATATTAGCCAAGACAGGATAAAATAAAATTAAATAAGATAAAATAAAACAAAAATAAATTATCCACACACATGAAGACAAACTCTCTTTATTTTAACGTCGGGATCAAATTTCAGTTCTTCGTAAAACTGCTGCCCTTTTATGAAAAAATCCAAACAAGGAATCATATTGTTTAAGAGGCTATCACAAAGATTCATGTTTAGCGTTATTATGACATAAAGAGACAGGTTGATAGCAGGTATAACATACTTAGCATGATTTTCATTGCATCAGTGATATGATTAGGGTTCAGTTCGGCATAAAGCTTAGATGGACATCACTCATGGACCTGTGGTGCCTCCTTTCTCTTCTCAAAGCGTATTTGGCTTTCCCCAGATCACCCCAATTTGACTCCAACCCCCTAGTGCTTGATCAAAAATTTTATAAACGCAATTTTTAGGCTTTAAGGTTGAACGTTGGATTTAGTGCCAGTAAACTGCAAACCTTTCATTCGAGACATGACAAGACTTACTTGTGTGCCCCCATCTCTGTAGTTCTAGTTTGTCCCTTTAAGCCATTATTAAAAGTAATTTAATAATAGATAAGTAACTCATAAATAGCTCTTTTGCTAATTTTTTTAACTCATAATAATAAACACAATAGCACAATATTTTTGGTGATCAAGACACTAACGGGCTCGTGTATGACTGGGTAGTTGCTTTTCTGCCTATCATTCGGAGAGATGTATCTGGAGACATGCACCTGTCTTCAAAATGACCCTCCACATTAAGTTTAGCAAATTTAGTTAATATCACTTTAACTTTTACGCATCATGGAAAGCTTCTGTACGATATCAATGACTGTTCTAGAGCCTTTTAAGCTTAATAACTTCACCCGTTAGGCACACAAAAAACAATTTATCTATCACTTTCCAAAGGTTGGATCAATTTCCATTTGAAAACTTTTTAAAGCTCTTAAAAGCTGTCAACTGAATAGTAACCGGACCAAACATGCATGTAAACACATGTCCCTCCAACTCAGAGTTACCGACATAATTTTAAGTGAAAGAGTACGAAACACTAAAAACATATCATAATCGCCCCGGGTGCTTTCAGTCGTTGGGTAAATGGCTATCCTGTGAAACTGCAAGTAGAACACCGGACCAACCATATACAAGTATATGTCCTTCAAACTTGAGCAACCGACATAATTTTAAGCGAAAATGAGTCAAGAAAAACCCAAAAAAAAAATTAATTAAAAAAACAACGCACACACACTGTTTTTGTCTTTTTGATTTTTCTTCCCCTAAATTTGTGCAAACACAAAACAAAAATGTACAAATTTATCCCCAAACAGACTCAATCCTCGAAATGAAGCATTTTCAGAAAACTCACAAGCACATTAAATTTTGCTGTTCCGACCGGTTTTGTAAATAAGTCCGCCACGTTATTATTGGTGTGGACCTGTTCAAGATGAATCAATTTTTGATCGAAACAGTCACGAATAAAATGAATTTTAATATCGATGTGCTTGGTTTTAGAATGTTGGACAAGGTTTTTCACAATAGCAATGGCCGCATCATTATCACAGAAAATAGGAGTATCAAGAAATTTCAAACCGTAATCCAGCAACAGATTTTGCATCCAGATAACCCGTGAGCAGCAAGCAGATGCGACAACATACTCTACTTCGGCGTTTGAAGTGGACACTGTTTGTTGTTTCTTACACTGCCATGAGATGAGGCGGTCTCTGAGAAACTGGCAACCGGCTGACGTGGATTTCCTGTCAATGTCATCTCCACCATAATTGTTGTCAGCAAAAGCATAAAGATCAAATTCTGATTTTTCAGGATACCAAAGACCTAACTTCGGTTGTCCCTTCAGATATCTAAAATTACGTTTAACAGCAGTTATGTGAGAGAGTTTAGGATTAGCCTGGATACGAGCACACTGGCAAACAGCAAACAAAATGTCAGGATGACTTGCCGTCAAATACATCAGAGACCCGATCATCGATCTGTAGTAAGTTTGATCTACGGGACTCCCATCAGGATCAGATGACAGTAATGGTCTTTCCGCCATGGGAGTATTGGCACTCTTTGAATCTTGAAACTCGAACTTTATTAGCATATCCTCATCATACTTCCCTTGATGAAGTAAAATCCCTTCTGAATTCTGACGAACCTGTAACCCAGAAAAGTTGTCATTTCACCCAACAAGCTCATCTCAAATCTTTTCTTCATAACACCTTCAAATTCTTTGCACAAGTCAGCACTGGTGGAACCGAAGATGATGTCATCAACATTTATCTGGACCAGAATCAAATCATTTTCGACGGTTTTCCGGAACAAGGTTTGATCAATAGTTCCCCGCTTGTAACCATGGTCAAGCAGATGCGCAGTCAGTGTAGCATACCACGCCCGTGGAGCCTAATGTAACCCATACAGAGCCTTGTCTAACTTGTAAACATGATTTGGCTTCTTAGAGTCAACGAAACCCGGTGGCTGATTGACATAAATTTCTTCTTTGACCTCACCATACAAAAACGTTGTTTTAACATTCATCTAATAAGCTGTAAAACCCATATACGATACATAGGCTAGAAAAATTCTAATTGCCTCAAGTCTAGCTACAGGAGCATAGACTTCTGTGTAATCTAACCCTTCTACCTGACGAAACCCACGAACTACCAGTTGTGCCTTGTTACGAACAATAACCCCGGTATCATCTTGCTTGTTCCTGAACACCCATCTTGTACCAAGTGCTTTCTTTCCTTCTGGCAGCTTAACTAATCTCCACACTTTCAACTTATCAAACTGGTTCAGTTCTTCACGCATAGCATCGACCCAACTAGGTTCTTGAAATGCCATCTCAACGTTCTTTGGTTCGATTTGAGATATGAAACAGGAAAACATACAGCTGTTTATGTGTCCTGTCTGACTTCTGGTGGAAACACCTGCTTCAATTGGACCTGTGACATTTTCAATCGGATGATATTTTTGAATTCTTCATGGAATTAACTGTTCAGAGACATCACTGGTGTGCTGCAGATTAGACAAATTCTCGATATTATCAACAAGAGGGTTTTTCCATCCACATGTTGCCGTCTTGTGAGAGTATGAGGTGCCAGCAACATATTCATTTGGAATGTCATCTGGAAACAAAGTGCTCCCGAAGATCTGACGAATGGTACTCTCCCCCTCAACATTGGGTGCACTTTCACTGGTGTTTGTTTCTGGAGTATTGTTAGACTGATTTTCAGTGACAGGTAAGGCATCATTCGATTATGCAACATCATCATCGATCAGAGGGGAAATATGAGACACAGTTTGTGGAATTTCTTTTGCAACTTCCACCGAGGGATCACAAGGAGGTTCGGAGTTGATGACTGGAAAAACATTGAATGGTTTGAAAAATTCATTGTAATCGATTAACCAGTCGGGACCGACACGAGCATCAGTCTCATTTTCTTCCAACTAACGAACCTCATATGACTCTAGAATTTGTTTGGTGGACTTGTTGTAAACCCTGTAGGCTGTATTCCCCGCATACCCAACAAAGTAGCACTCATCGGCTGCAGCCCCAAACTTTGGAGTGGTTTCCAAATTTAGTAAAGTACATGGGCAACCAAATGCTCTGAAATGTGCAACCATGGGCTGATGACCATAGACAATTTCATAGGGAGTTTTCATCTTTGACTTGTTGATTATCACCCGATTCTGAACATAACATGCCGTGTTAACAACTTCTGCCCAAAAGAAAAGAAGCAGTTTGGAATCACACAACATTGTTCTTGCAGCTTCGATAAGGGTTCGGTTTCTTCTTTCAGCCACACCATTTTGTTGAGGAGTTCGTGGAGCACTTTACTGACGGAGTACTCCCATTTCTGAGAAGAAATGATTCAAAGTCACATTCTTGAATTATGTTCCGTTGTCACAACAAATACCCTTCAGCTTTAGATTCAATTGATTTTCCATGAGCACAATAAACCTCTTAATGAGATCTGCAGTTTCGCTCTTATTTGACAAGAAAAATACCCATGTAAAACGTTAGTAGTCATCAGTAATAACAAGACAATAAGAGCTACGAGACAAACTTAGAACATGAACTGGCCCGAAAAGGTCCATATGAAGTAGTTGAAAAAATGACAAAATTGTATTAATTAACTTAGGTTTATGAGTTTTTCGATGATGTTTTCCCAAAGCACAAGCCACACATTTTTCAACAGTCACAAAATCCTTGATTGGCAAACTACGCACTAGATTGTTTTTAGCAAGACGATTCAGGTTTTTAGTATTTGCATGACCAAGCCGACGATGCCAAAGCATCGCATTATGTTCTGACACTTTTGAAAACAGACAGGTTATTTCGTCAGGAACATTTTTGTTCATGTCGATCACAAAAGCATTATCTTTTCGTTATGATCGAACAAGAATCCACTCTTCTGGTATGATTATACCAGGTTTCAGAATTAGGCACTCCTTTTTAGTAAAGTGAGTTGAAAAATCTTTGTCACAAATTTGTGACACGCTCAAAAGACTATGCTTCATTTCTTGAACAAAATTAACATTTTCAAATTTTAAAACACCGTTACTAACAGTACCCCTTTGAGTGATCTTTCCTTTCTCTCCTCCCGCAAAGGACACATACCCACCGTTAAATGTTTAAATGTCGTGTAGCTGGGTGATGTCTCCTGTCATGTGCCTGGAACAGCCACTATCAACATACCAAGGTCTGATGATATTCCTCCATAGTTGTCCCTGCACGTAACGCAGGATTAGTTAGTTTTTGGTACCCAGTCCAGACTTACACTAGGTGACCCTGATTCGTCTACAGTTGTCACGGATTGCCATGACATGTCCTTTTGATCATCAAAAATAGATTTTGTTGACTCTTTGGCCGGAGATTTAGGCAACCATCTATGTCTGTGAGACTTGGAGTTATACGTACGAATGGTTGTCATGATCTCCGGTGTTTTAGACGTAGAATGATAAGATGAAACCGTTTTCTTCTCCTGTTTAGGTCTAGTGTTAGTGTTTATATGTGATTTTGAACTTGAAACACCTTTACTAACCCTTCTTTCGATCATGTTGGGTTTGGTCTGATGAGGAATAAACCTGCCAGATTTGTTTCGATTCTAATCATCGTCAAAGGAACTAGCCGAATAATGTCTAAACCCTTGCCTATATGCATTATGAGGCACATATGTCATATTCCTTTGATAAAATCCGTAGTATGGAATGTACGGACGATGTGGACAATTTCTGGCAATATGACCAGGAGTGCCACAGTTAAAACATGTCTGACGTTTTATGAAAAATTCACTCTGGGTAGCTCCTTTTCTAGACTGGTTGTGTGGACCAGTCTGTTTAGATTTGTGAGAATTCACATTTTTCCTTTTAAGCTTATCACCTTGTTTATCATTAGAGCATCCCTCCTTGACAAACTTAGGTGCAACATATTTTTCTGATGTTTTTGAATTTTTTGAAATTTTGTTTTTATTAGAAACCACATTATTAGATTTTAAAGTCTCAACCGAATCGACCACACAAGGATCTTTGCTCTTTAAAACAGAGCCCACACAAACAGTCGGAATAACATAATACAAAACAGGAAGTTCTAAAGAAATATCAGAAACAATATTATAATCAAAATCAAAACACGGGTCGGCATCCTCATCTGTCCATTCCTTCACAAGTACTCTTTCTGCACTTGAAGTAGAGACATTAGAATCGTTCATCTTTAAAGTAGACGAACCAGCGTCAGTAGAGCTGGCTCCATCACATTTGTCTGGTTTACCATACTTCATACCCTTTATCTTTTCTTCATGTTCTTTGGTGACAGGAGTAGGAACATAATTGTGATTATATGGTGGGGGAACCTGACTATATCCTATGTCTTCACCTTCATTTTCTTTCCACCAAAGTTGATTTTTAATCATTTAATCAACTACTTTACTGGAACCATCGAATTTTTTAAAATCAAGTTCAGCCTTTTCAAACTTGCTAGTGAGATTCAAGATTTCTAGCTTGGAGGCTTCCAGTTTAGCAGTTAATTCAACGATTTCTTGTTTGGCATCAAGATGATGACAACTTTTTATACTAAAATCAGACTTAAGTTTTTTAATGTCTTTGTTAAGAGATTCTATTTTGTCTAGAAAGCCCTTTTTCATTTTCTTAAGTTTAAAACTCTTTGATATTATTCTTTCCATATCTCTACTTAGACTGTCATTATGAAGTTTATACATTTCTATTTTCTCACCACAATTCAAAGAACATGGTTGAAAACGACCTCAGTTAAATCCAGAGAAGTGAACGCCGTGTATGCAAATTGAAGTTCACTGACCTTCTCCTCAGCAGTGTTTTCATCTTCAGAATCTTCAACAGTTGCGAAGTTCGCAGTCTGATTTCCAATGTTCAGCGCAGCCATCTGATCTTTCCAAGAGAAAGTTTGAGCAACGATACCCCTTTCACTATTTACAGAACTACCTCTAGCTTCACCCAGAGCATTTCCAACTAGAACCAAAGCCCATTCCGTATTCCCATCCTTAGCCGGATTAGTGCATTCACGAGCAAAATGACCCGGCTCGTGACAGTTGTAACACCTGAGAGTCTCCTTGTTAAAACCCACTTTTTGATTATTTGTCATGTTCCAGTTGTTTCTACCCATCCCTTTGGTAAACTTATTAGCACGGAAAACCACCATAGCAATTTGCCACGAGATGTCCATTTCTTCAACATCATCAGGGTGAATCTGATCAAATTCAGTAGCAGCCATAGGTTGGACTAAATCTCCTGCCAGAAAAGCATGATAACAATTCATAAATCCCACCATTAATTCAATATTCTCTTGAGTTTCTTTTGGTATAGTGGGAATCTGACTGAAATTCTGACTTGGAGTGGTCTTTCCAAAATCATTTACGGACTGTCCAGATTTGCGGACTGTCATGCTCATTCTGTTAAGGTCTTTGGTCTTTTTGATAACAGCAACATTCATGTCCCAATTTTTCGGAAGAGAGTTTACCAACTTGTTGTTAATTTCTGAGGTTTGCAGAAAGATTCCTGCAGTTCTCATTTCAGTTACAAGAGAAATAAACCTTTGAAGTTGGGATTCCAATGTCTCTCCCAAGACATGATTGAACATATTGAAATTCTGTCGCAGGAGATCTTGATGACTTCTCTTCATATCCTGATTTCCTTCACAAACTTCTATCAGTGCGGCCCACAACTCCTTTGCTGATTGGATTTCTCTAAACTCAAGGGCAATCTTGGGTGAAAGTGCCATAGTTAGAGTCGAAAGAGCTTTCTCATCTTCCTCAAATTTTGCAAAGTCATCATCATCATATTGAGCAACTGGTTTCACAAGAACCTCGGCTGAACCATCTCTTTGATAAATGATTATTTGAGGTCCCCTTACAATACTTCTCCAAATTTTCGCATCTTTCATTTTGGCATAATGTTCGAAAAGGAATTTCCACTCGCTGAAACCTTCATGGGATAACAAACAGGGTATGCGAGTAGCAGTGACCATGATGGAATCAAGTTCTTGGTGAAGAGACGAGTTGGTTGAATTGCTACCATTAGTTAATTGTGCCATTTCAAATTTACTACGGATTAAAAATTAGGTCCAGTTAATTTTAAGTCTAGTAAACTGAGCCCAAACCAACAGACTAGGCCGAGAACACTTAATAGCTTGGGCCAAGAACTAGGTAATGGCCAAGGTTGACCGAGAACTCAGTTTTTGACCAAGAACAGATGTTAACAGAGAACAAACGTTGACTGAAAACTAATCTTGACCGAGAACCCTGAATTTGACCTAGTTTGACCGAAAACTCTGATTTTGGGCAAGATGTGGCCGAAAACTAAGTTAGCCGAGAACTAGGTTTGATGACCAAATCTTTTGACCGAAATCTCTGAAGATGTAGCCAAAAACTAAATGAGCCGAGAACTAGGTTAAATTGAAACTGATCTTGACCGAAAACCACAATCTTTCCAATTTTGTTGTAACAAACTTTCGTAAAATAGGGAATGATGATAGGTTTCCAAGTCAACCAAATCTTTACCCAAAAATAGCTCAGCCTTCTCTTCCGATCAACTATTCGCCGGAAAAACTCCTACACCACCAAAAACAATACGATCTTGAATCCGTTGATATCACAATAACGAGCCTGGATTCGTCAAAGGCTCTGATACCAATTGTAAGTCCCGAATCTGGATCACTACAATATGATATCAACCAGACGAGTATTGGTGCGGAATACCAACACTCAGTGATCAAGAACAAGTAAAGTAACACATGATTGCTTCAAAACACACGTATACTATTGAATACGTCGGGTGCTTAAGCACTTACAAAACAAACGAACATTAACTGGAAGTGAATAACCTTTACCCTATACATGGTGTAAGCTATATATAGGAAAACAAAACACCCAAGCCGGCCCAAACACCAAGAAGCCCACCGAGAACACATAAGTGTTCTCGGTTCACATATGCACCCAAAAACCCTAGCCCAATAGCTAGAATTAAGTACAAACAAGCTCAAACAACAAAACTAGGCCCAACATTGACAAACTGTAAGACAATAGCCACACTATAATCTACAAAGGAGTGTCTGAGTGGCAAGTAAACATTTTTAGCCATTTTTAATGTAATATCCAGTGTCTATATGATATAATTAGCCACACTATCATTAAATTTAAGTAGTCATTGCTTTGTTATATCCACACGGTATAGGTCACAATGCACGCTTAACACAACCCTATTGGCCACATTATTATAAAATTCATGTGGCTGAAACATGAATTCATGTGGCTCTATATGTGCAATGGTCACTTATAGTAAATAGTCATGTGGCCATTTTCTACCGTTTAGCCACACTTGTTGGAGAGGTTTCTTGATGGCCAGCAACTAATGCTGGTGTGCTTTAGCCACACTTATAACGCATAAGGCCACTAAAAACTGGGTGTGGTCATATGATACCTACAATGTTGCGACCTTTTGTCACACATGACCTGAACCAGACGTGTGTGGCTAAAGGCCTACGATCACACTTTTTTCGTGTGACCAAAGGTCAATTTTCACGTAGTGATAGTTTCCTCCCGTTTAAATGCAATAGAGGGCCCACAGGTCCCTAAGTCTAGTGACTCATGTACTCTCACCGCGGGGTGTGATGGTGTGGCTAAGGATACATTGGATGCACCTAAACAGTGGATCCCTCAACTCAGTTTTCTTGGAAAAACTCGGGTTATACACTGCCTATGGGTTACCTGTCAATAATCTCCATGCATCCACTCTCTCAGTTTTATCAGATGCCTATCTCCTCTCTCTTCTGTCTTCATCCTCAAATGTGTAGCCTGATGTAAGCCATATCTTAGTCTGTGTCTCAGCATGTTTGTAATTTCCCAAACTCACACCTAACTCTATGAACGAGGTCCTGACACACCGACCTCCTAGCATAAAGGTTACCATGTCCTCCACGAAGTGATCTCATGGGTATATTGCGTTTTCTTTGGGTTTGAACGAAGCTAGGAACTTTATTGTCAGTTCCCTATATGATTTTGTTTCATTACTCAGGAAGCATTGCCATGGTCCACGAGTTATTTCCTTATACCTTTCATATTGATTCACCTTCCTAAATGTTGCCTTACAGGCATTATAGAGAGGGTCTTCCATCTTTATTTTCATTATCTTGACTTTTTCACTAGCCTCTATATTCCTTCGTGAAGTACCCGCAAACAATAATGATGGGTGATCTATCTCATCAAACTCCTCATCGTCATATGCGGTCATCCTAAATAATGAAAATTAGTCAAGAAGATGGATTTGAGAATTTTAAAATTTGTATCCAGAAGCAAGGCACAACCCATGCTGATTTTGGGCACGGATGTTCTTGGTGAAACACGACCCGTGTTTTGCACAACTTCGGAGTTATGAAGTCTTGAACGTGCGTATCAATCCGGTTCTTCAAACTTATCATGTTTAAACTAGTTTACATTCAAATTTATCAAACCAATTAATCTTTTGAATCATATAAACTAAATTTAGACATGTTAATTAGTCCTCATCTGTAACATCCTACTTTCAATGATAATAATAAAAGAAATTTTGTTTATTTGATAATGCGTTATTATTTAGTTTAGATAAATAAACTATTAGAGGGTGGGCTTGGACATTAAAAGATGGAATAAGGGATGGAATGGGTCTTAGGTCCATGGGCTTAAGGGAGTATAATTACCCCTTAAAACCTAATCCTTTCCATTTTTATCCATCTCTACACCATAGCCTACACCTTCAAAAACACACACAAACACTTTCCTTTATCTCGGACCAATATCCGAAGACAAAGACCCGAGCTTGCGGGTGTTAGAGTTTCGTGACGACCAAGACATACACCAATCTTAGATCATGTTCGTGAAACCGATTCGTTTAAGGTATGTTCTATAACGAAGACTTGTTCGGCTCATTTAGTGTTCCTAGATCTATATATAAATGGTAAAAATGAATAAAACGCAACGATTCCCGTTGAAATTCATTAACATATGTTGGGGTAATTGATGAAACATTGAGCTGTATACTTATATCTATCAAACGCACCATTAAAACACGATGTTTGGATTATTAGGGTTTGTAGGCGTTGGGCATACGAATCCATTGATACCAAATTCGTGCTATTTCGTCAAGATTTTCAGGTTAATTGCCAATTTGATATTGGTTGACTGTTTGGTGGTCTTGACGATTTTGACTTTGAGAATCTGAGTCAAAGATTGGATAAGTACTGGTATTCATTTGTTATGAGTAACGAATGACTGATCATTCGTTACGCAGTCATAACAAATAGGATACATTCGCGTATCTTTATAATGAATGAGCCTCTCATTCGTCTTACAGAATTAACGAATGGCATTCGTCATTCGTTATTCATTCATTCGTCATGAGGATACAGCGAATGAAACCATTAGTTATAAATACATTTGTGTGCTCCTGTAACGAAATGAGCCTTTCACTCATCTCAAAGAAATCAAGAATGGCCTAATTCATTCGTCTAAGATCAAACCATTCGTCATCACGAATGTGATAACGAATGAGGCTTAACCAGAGACCATTCGTTATAACGAATGAGTTAGCGAATAAAATAATAATTTAAGAATTGTAGTGAAATTTGTGTCAAGGACTGTTAATGAAAATAAAATTTTTCCAAGCTGACTTGGCAGCTCAACCCTAGCCAGGGGCTCTGCCCCTTGGACCCTGCTATGGGCTGCCGCCCATAGACACCGCTGCCAGGGGCGCTGTCCCCGGACGCCGTTCGTTAAGGGTTATATTAAACTATAAGTACGATATGGGTAGTGATTGTTAATTGATACACGTAATTGTTATACAGTTAGCCGCACCCTGTTAAAGAGAAGAGTTACCATTAACTCGGAAAGGAACCGAGCTCAGGTGAGTTTCTAGCCCTACTTCCTTGTTATGTTTTCGGGGTTGTGTGCATACTCGATGTGAATGTTAATGCACTTACGTTAAATGATAAGTGTATGCTATGATTTTTGACGTGATAATATGGTATAAATGTTATGAATGAATGCTTGTCGGTGAGTGAACGATCTTCAGATGTTGCACGTATCGTCAGGGAAAGTAATGTGTAGTATGTCTAATATGAGATAAGTATGTATGAGTGTGTACGAAAGTATGTTTATATAAGGAAATGTATGTATGGTTATCGGATGGATGGAATGTATGTAAGGCCCCGTTACTGGTGCCCTACACTGGGCGTCGGATTTACTCGTAAACACAGTTCTAATCATCAATAATAATTAAAACATTCTAGGAATATTAAAACTTTCACAAAATAGTACATATTAATTCATCACATTTCTTATAACATACATCCTGTCTTTCGAGTTTAAAACATTAATCATAAAACATAACAAGTCTTCAGATGCCAGACTCTTATTCTTCTGCCATGTGTCCTCGCTCAAGCCAGTTGTCTCATCCTACTCACTTGCGTGCAAACTAAAAGTCAGCTACGCTGAGTGAGTTCTAGTTAATCATACAACATACCACACTTTCATAACTACATACTTTCATACATGCTTTATACTTTTATACTTTCATTTATAATATACTTACTTACCTTCATACCTTCTTTCTTTCATATTCATACCATACGTTTTAAAGAGCATTACGCCCTATAACCTTCGCATACATTATTAGGATATGCAACCCTTTAATCTTCGCATATATTATTAGGGTATGCAACCCTTTAACCTTCGCATATATTATTAAGGTATGCAACCCTTTTAACCTTCGCATATATTATTAGGGTAAGCAACCATTTAACCTTCTCATATATTATTAGGGTACGCAACCCTTTAACCTTCGCATATATTATTAGGGTATGAAGTCCTTTAACCTTCGCGTATATTATTAGGGTATGCAACCCTTTAACCTTACATTACTTTTCATTATCATTATCATATTCACATTCATACATACCTTTCATAATATCATATATATCATATCCATACATACTTCCTTATCACATACTCATATCATACATGCTACACTATTATTTCCTTAACAATACGTGCAATATCCAAAGATCGTTCACGTACTGTCAAGCTTGCATTCATAATATAAACATAACTATCACATTCATCATTAAGTCATACACTTACTTTTTATGGTAAGTGTATTAACATTCACATCGAGTATGCACACAACCCCTAAAACATAACAAGGAAGTGAGGCTAGAAACTCACCTGAACTCTGTTTCTTTCTCCGTTAATTGTTAATCCCTTCTTTAATTGAGCTCGGCTAACTCTATTTGAGTTACACGTATCAATACTCATCTGATCTAATCAAATGGCCTTGTATTAGATTACTTTTACTTAGCATATATATGGTTTTCATTTATTTTATCATTCTTGTATTTTATCTCTTTAGGTCCTTACAATGCATACCATCAAGTGTAAACACGTATATATATATATATATATACGGGTCACCATGTATCTGGGTCTCAATGTAACTGAACTTGAACGTAAGCGAACTTAAATGTAAGCGAACTTAGATATAAACGAACTTAGATATAAGCGAACTTAGAAGTAGGCGAACTTGGAAGTAGGAGAACTTGCTTGGTCTGTTGTCAAAGGTTCGTTTCATCGCATGCTTTGTGACCTTAATACACTTACTATGGTTTGGCCTTAGCCCCAAACATTCCCTTGACCATTTGCGGTCCAAACTTGACCCGAATGAACATAAAGCTTGGATCTTTATGGCTAAGATGCTCAAAAATAGATCTAAGGTTTCTTTAAACGAGCCGTACATAACCATGGGTTCGTTAAGTTCGTTTCAAACATCAAGTTTGCTACTTTATGGTTTGTTTATACCCTATCTACTCTAGGTTTAAGTTTCAAGGCTAATGTTCATAAAAACGTAAACTTTAAAGATAAAAGACATACCTTTACATGTTTTTAAGGTTATGGTTTAGCTTGGTGATGAACTACAATCTTGTATCTTGCTTTCACGTTCAAGATACATCAAGTTATACGCTCGGTTTGGTCTCGGATAGCTCCTTTAGCTCGCGGCCGTGAGTTTGTTTTTTTATGTGTGTGTTTTTGAGTGTGTAGAGATTATGGAAAGATGGAAATGAGGAGTTAGGGTTTTAGAGTGGTTTAAGAGAGTATTTATACTGCTTTAAGCCCATGGACCTAAGGACCATCACCCCTTGATCCATCTTTTAATATTCCAAGTCCATACTTCTTTCTTTATATTCAATATTAATTACATATATAACATATGTTTCACAAACATAACTTTCTTTTATTTAATTTTTATAAATTTAGGATGTTACAATATATGTATAAAAAGGGAACATACCCTAATAATATCTGCGAATGTAGGGAACAGAATCTAATAATATATGGGAATGTATGGAATAACCCTAATAATATATGCGAATGTAGGGAACATACCCTAATAATATCTGTGAAGGTTATAGGGCGTAATGCTCTTTAAAATGTATATGTATGGATGAAAGTATGTATGTATGAAAGAAAGGTAATAGGCTAAGTATGAATATGTATCTTCGGATACGTATATATATGTAAGTATGTGAATTTATTATATGTTTCCAGATTAACTAGAACTCACTCAACGTAACTGACTTTTAGTATGCACGCAGGTGAATAGCTTGAGGCAGCTCGCTTGAATAAGGACACATGGCATTGGACTGAAGACATTGGCATCTTGAGGAAAGTTTTGTGATGTTATTATGGTTTATGTTTTAATTTGAAAGACAAGATATGTTTAATTTGAATAGATTTGAACGATTCTGTAATATATGTTTGACGTGTATTATTCCGTGAAAAGTTTTAATTAACTCTGATATTTTGAACTGTGTTTATGAGTAAATCCAATCTACATGTAGGGCACCGGGATCGGCGCCTTACAAGTTGGTATCAGAGCATAATTTCGAGAGAATTAAGCATCCTACATGCTTATACATGAGCCGAGAATGGGACTTAAGCAAGTAAAGAAAGAATATGTTAGTTCAAGAAAGCGATGTGTCACTCAAGCAAGTGAAGTAAAGATAAAGTACATGATTAATTTCTTGTGTAATGTAAGAAATCATGGAACCCTAGAGATAGTTGACAGAAAGTGTGGGAGAAGAAGTCGTGTAAGACTTGTGGGAAGATGCATGATGGTGAGTGCAAGTGAGGCACTGATTCTGATGTGTGCCATAAGTATGGGAAATCCCATGGTGGGGAATGCAGGCTAGGGTCGAACGCTTGTTACAAATGTGGTAAGATGGGGCATTTTTCTCAGGATTTCCATGCAAAGCCGATGTGTTATAGGTGCGGTCAGACATGTCACTTAGCAAGGGCTTGTATGGGTGGTAAAGCTGGAGGAAATGAGATAAAGGATGCTGAGAAAGCTAGGCCAAGGACTAGGGCCTACATGCTGACTCAGGAGCAAGTGAAGCAGATCCCAGATGTTATCACAGGTACGTTTCTAGTAAACGGTATTGCTGCTTCGTATTGTTTGATTCAAGTGCAAATAGAAGTTTTGTAGCTACGACATTTAGTAAGTTATCAAAGATGAAATGTTGTCGTGTGCTTGAAAGTTTTAAAGTAGAAACTATGAGTATGACCTAAGTTAGAATACTGAGAATGGTTTAAGGATTGTAAGATAGAGTTAGAGGGGTGTCATTTCCCTGTTACCTTGTATGTTATGACCTTAGGAGGGTTCGATGTGGTTTGGGGAATAGATTGGCTATTTGAGTTTGAGGCTCTGATAGTTTGTAAGAGTAGGTTGATAAGGTGAAAGTCCTTGGATGGTGGTACAGTGACGGTTTATGGTGATAAATAAAGTTTAAGGCTTAATGTCATTTCTATGATAAAAGCTGAAGGTGGTACAGCGATGGTGCGGTGCCTACCTGGCGTATGTTGTCAAAGTTGGCCGAGACGAAAGAAGTGAAATATGTTCCTATTGTGTGCGAATACCCATAAGTGTTCCCTGAGGACTTTCTGGGTTGCCACCCGAGCCAAAGTTATAATTCCAGACAGAACTAATACTAGGAGCACAGCCCGTCGCGAAAGCACCTTACCGCCTGGCCCATCCGAGATGAAAGAATTGATGTCCCAACTACAAGAACTCCTCGAAAAAGGTTTTATAAGACCTAGTGTTTCTCCGTGAGGCGCACTGGTGTTGCTTGTTAAGAAGAAGGATGGAAGTATGAGAATGTGTAAAGACTATCGTGAGTTGAACAAGCTTACGGTGAAGAACAGATATCCGTTGCCATGGATTGATGATTTGTTTGATCAACTAAAAGGTTCAAGTTGGTTCTCACGAATACACCTTAGATCAGACTATCACCAGCAGAAGGTGAAAGAGGCAGACATCCCTAAGACAACGTTTAGGACGCGGTATAGACACTATGAATTCTTCGTGATGCCGTTCGGTCTAACGAATGCTCCCGCAGCATTTATGTATATGAAGAATAAGGTATGTTGGCTGATGTTAGATAAGTCAATCACCGTTTTCATTGTCGACATATTGATTTATTCTAAGAGCGAGTTTGACCATGCTGAGCATCTAAGAGAAGTATTGGAGATTTTGAAAGAAGAGAAATTGTATGCTAAGTTTTTAAAGTGCGCGTTCTGGTTGCGTGGGGTACAGTTTCTAGGTCATGTAATCAACCCTGAAGGGATTACTACGGATCCAGCTAAGATTCAGGCAATAATGAATTTGAAGACTCCGCAGAACCCGACTGATATATGCAGCTTCTAAGGGTTGGCTGGCTATTATAGGAGATTCATTGAAGGCTTCTCCAAGATAGCCGCACCATTGACTCGAATGACCAAGAAGACTATAGTATTCATTTGGGTTAAGTTTTAGGAGGAGGCTTTTGAGGAATTAAAGAAAAGACTCACACAAGCTCCAATCCTTGCTCTACCCGATGGGGACAAGGATTTTGTTGTTTGTACTGATGCCTTGCATCATGGGTTAGGTTGTGTGTTAATGCAACGAGGAAAAGTTAAAGCTTATGCGTCCAGACAATTGAAGGTTCATGAGAATACCTACCCGACACATGACTTAGATCTAGCAGCAGTAGTGCATGCTCTCAAGATATGGAGACATTACCTATATGGTACTAAGTGTACTATTTATACCGATCATATGAGTTTGAAGTACTTCTTCGAGTAGAAAAAGTTGAACATGAGACAGAGGAGATGGTTGGAATTGATAAAGTACTATGACTGTGATATCAAATACAATCCTGGTAAGACTAATGTGGTTGCTGACGCACTAAGCCATAAGAATGAAGAAGTCATTACAACAGTGAAGTTGTATACGTTAATTAGTAACTTAGATCCCTTTTAAGATATCATCAAAGTACAGTCTGAGTTGCTTACAAATGAGGGGCTAGTGAGAAATAAAAGAATCTTCGGACAACTAGACGAGCTGATGGAAAACAGTCATGCTGTGAAGACTAGGTTTGATCGCGTTTGGATTCCGCGCCATGGGGATCTTAGAGGCCGAATCCTAGATGAAGCTCATAAGTCAAGATAATTGATACATTAGGGATCCACCAAGATGTATCAAGACCTAAAAAGAGACTATTGGTGGCCAGGTATAAAGAATAATGTAGTAGATTATGTTAGCAAGTGCATGACTTGCTTGTGAGTTAAGGCAGAGCACCAAAAACCTTATGGAAGATGCAGCCTTTGGAGATACGTGAATGAAATTGGGAACACATCACCATAGATTTCCTAACTTAGCTACCACGTACATCTAAACATCATGATACCATTTGGGTGATAGTTGACCGTTTGACTAATAGTGCTCACTTTCTACCTTTACGAGAGGCTATCTCGTCATAAACGTTAGCAAGTGTGTTCATAAAAGAGGTTGTAGCTAAACATGGAGTGTCCTTATCAATTGTGTCTAATAGAGATACTCGCTTTACTTCGAGATTCTGGAAGAAGTTCCATGAGGCTATGGGAACAAGACTAAATATATGTACGGCATATCATCCTAAAACAGATGGGAAGTCTGAAAGGACCATCCAAACCCTTGAGGATATGCTACGTTCTTGTGCATTAGATTTTGGAGGAAGTTGGTATGATCACCTGCATTTGGCATAATTCTCTTATTACAATAGCTACCATTCGAGTATTGGTATGCCGCCGTTTGAGATGTTATACGGTAGACGTTGTAGAACTCCTGTATGTTGGGGAGAGATTGGTCAGAAGGAGATTGGAAGCTTGGAAGTTGTGAAAGAAACCTCTTCAAGGTTTGACCAAATCAAGGCAAGAATGAAAGCTGCTCAAGACCGTCAAAAGTCCTATGCAAATAAGCGGCGACAATAAATCTAGTTTAACGTTGGTGACAATGTGATGCTCAAGGTCTCTCCTTGGAAAGGAATAATTCTTTTTAGGTAGAGAGGAAAATTAAGTCCAAGGTACATCGGACCTTTTAAGATTGTCTATCGTGTGGGAGAAGTGGCTTACAAGTTGGATTTTCTTGAAGGGATTCATTGTACTTTTCATGTTTCTCATCTGAGAAGATGTCTAGCTGATGACACGTCTCATGTGCCATTAGTAGACATCGATGTTGATGAACAGTTAAACTACATTGAACAACGTGTGGAGATCGTTGACCGCAAGAAAAAGCAACTTCGTCATAAGGTTGTCCCGTTGGTGAAAGTGATATGAAAGCATCGTAAATGATCGGATGCTACTTGGGAAGTTGAAGAAGAGATGCGCAAGTTTTCCCGGGATTGTTTACGTAATGGTATGGTTTCGGGGACGAAACCTCTTTAAAGAGGTAAGACTTGTAGTATCCTACTTTTGATGATAATAACAAAAGAAATTTCGTTTATTTGATAATGCGTATTTATCTAGTTTAGATAAATAAACTATTAGAAGGTCCCCGAAACCTCTTTAAAGAGGTAAGACTTGTAGTATCCTACTTTTGATGATAATAACAAAAGAAATTTCGTTTATTTGATAATGCGTATTTATCTAGTTTAGATAAATAAACTATTAGAAGGTGGGCTTGGACATTAAAAGCGGAGTTACCATTAACTCGGAAAGGAACCAATCTCAGGTGAGTTTCTAGCCGTACTTCCTTGTTATGTTTTCAGGGCTGTGTGCATACTCAATGTGAATATTTATACACTTACCTTAAATGGTAAGTGTATGCTATGATGATTGATGTGATAATATGGATAAATGTTATGAATGAATGTTTTTCGATGCTTGAACGATATTTGGATATTGCACGTATCTTCAGGGAAAGTAATGTGTAGTATGTCTAATATGAGATAAGTATGTATGAAAGTATGTTTATATAAGGAAAGGTATATATGATTATCGGATGGATAGAATGTATGTTTAAAAAGGAAACAGACCCTAATAATATCTGTGAATGTAGAGAATAGACCCTAATAATATATGTGAATGTAGGGAACAGGCCCAAATAATATATGCGAAAGTAGGGAACAGACCCTAAGAATATCTGCGAATGTAGGGAACATACCCTAACAATATATGCGAATGTAGGGAACAGACCTTAATAATATATGCGAAGGTTATAGGGCATAATGCTCTTTAAAATGTATATGTATGGATGAAAGTATGTATGTATGAAAGAAAGGTAACAGGCTAAGTTTGAATATGTATCTTCGGATACGTATATATATGTATGTATGTGTATTTATTGTATGTTGCCTGATTAACTAGAACTCACTCAGCGTAGCTGACTTTTAGTATGTAGGTGAATAGGTTGAGGCAGCTCGCTTGAATAAGGACACATGGCATTGGACTAAAGACATTGGCATCCTGAGGAAATGTTATGATGTTATTATGGTGTATGTTTTAATTTTAAAGACAAAAGATGTTGGTTTGGTCTGCATGTGGCTTATGGTTTATGTTATTCATATCACAGCCTATCAGAAACTATCTGAATAACCCAGGTCCTCCTCCGAACAAGGTCTGCATGTGGGCAGGTCCTGACATGAAGTTGGCTTGGTTTCCCTCTCGGCTTGGTTCCGGTTAAAACAAGCGAGCTCGGCCATTAGCCGCTAGAGGTCGTCTTTAGCTTAGCCATCCTTCGGTCCACATGATAATGTACGAAACATAGTGTTTCAACCTTATCATGCAGCTCTTGATTTCTTTGTTCCACCACCATGTTAATACTAACCAAATCTCTAAATCTCTCACGTAAACACATTAATTCCCTAACTACATCTATTGGCAACTCTCCTTGTCTTTCATAACTTGGCCTCCATCCTCTCCTCTCCATTGCTATTTCTTGGTAGACATGTGTAAAAAGTGGCATAGCTCGACTTTTTTACTAGCCTCTGTATTCCTTTATGAAGTACTCGCAAACATTAATGATGGATGATCTATCTCATAAACCCCTCATCGTCGTAATCAGTCATCCTAAATAATGAAAATAAGTCAAGAAGATGGATTTGAGAATTTAAAATTTGGTTTCAGAAGCAAGGCACGACACGTGCTGAGTCTGGCACGGCTGTTCTTTGTGAAACGCGACCCTTGTTTTGCACATATTCAGAGTTATGAATTCTTGAACGTGTGTATCAATCCGGTTCTTCAAACTTATAATGTTTAAACTATTTTACATTCAACTTTATCAAACCAATTAATCTTTTGAATCATGTAAACTAAGTATAGGCATGTTAATTAGTCCTCATCTAACATAAATTCGGTGGAACTTAAAACTAGGGCTCGGATTATACCCGATTTGAAAGTGAAGTGGGTCTAATATATCCCTAGAATGAGATTGAAACAAATAAATTGACATACCATGATGATTGAAACAAGAAATCGGTAGAATAATGGTCGGAAAATCACCAGAAGTCGCCTAGGGTTTGAAAAGGTGCGGCTAAAAGTGCAAAATGTTGTCTTTCAAGGGATAAAAACCATCATACATGCACGACACGACCATGGTCAGCAAGGCACGTGTAAAATCTGGCTCCTCGCACCACCAATATTGTCCGCTTTGCCCACGAAGAGCTCACGGATTTGTTTTTGGTTGCCCAAAACGCGTTGTGATTGAGGAGGCAGGACATTACTTATGAACCAAGGATCTCTCTTGTCCACGGCCGATGTGGGATTTGCCTAAGAGTGGGACGATGTTGTGTTTGCCAAGGGTGTTACAAACATCCCCCCTTTGGACTCATCGTCCTCGATGAGGCGTGTCCCATCATCCCGAACGGCACAAGAGTGGCTTAAGATTTTTTTGAAACAAAAAGGTTTACTTTAAATGTGGTTTGAAATAATAATTATCTTATTATTAGTGGGGATGATAATACTAGTAATAATAATATTACTAATCATAATAATAATAAAAGTATTGTTGAATGAAAAATAGTTTCAAAAGGGCTCAAAACTTGTTTGAAGCAAATATTTTACTTTAAATATTATTATATTAATAGTAGTGATGATTATACTAGTAATAATAAAATTACTATTAACAACAATAATAATAATAATAATTTTTAATAATGATAATAATACTGATAATAACAGTAATGATAATATTAGTAACTTTAATAATAATAATAATAATAATAATAATAATAACCATAATAATAATGGAGATAATAAATTGTTTTTAAAGAAACTCCCCTTGTCTAAAAGTTAAAAATAACTGAGGATCTGGGGTTAGGCGTGAGGTGTTAGTAAAAGAAATAAAATGTAGGAAAGTATGCAAAAGAAAATATAGACAAGTTTGATGAGTTTTTTAAAAATCTAAGTATTGAAACCGGAAAATCGTATATGGTCGACAAAGGATGCGGGGTTAGGATATTGCATGGCGGAACAAGTTAGGCCTTCCAAAATATAGCGGGTGTGCTAGGGTCACCACAATGATAGTAGGCTTGAAGCATGAGGTCAACCATGTGATTGAGACAAATGGTTAGGTACAGGTCTTGCAGATGGGCGAGTGGCGTTAAGTTTGGGTGAGTTTTAGAAATAAGTGGTAATTGAATCTACCACAAATAGAAGTCCATCAACGTTTCAGGGAAGTAAAGCGGTGGGATTTGCACATACCAAACAAAGGGTGTGTTTCAGCGTGAGGTCTTTCGGTTGGGTTTAGTTTGCGTTTCCAAGAATGGTGTTGGGTTTGAGTTTGAATTTACTATAGCGGTCAAACGTGGAGTGATCGGGATAGCGGAGGCCATTTGCTTGATTACTTGGATTGTCATTTTGTGAGTTGAGTGTGACAACTAGGAAAAACGAGGAGACATGATACAAAACGTGAAGAATTCACGTGACTTGGGACGTAAGTATGAAAACAACTAATAGATCCATCAATATAAACAAGTAAAGAAAAGAAATAGTATGAAACAAATTTGATATCAAAATTGGAATTCCCGTGAAACGTCATGAGTTCCCACCTTTTAATAAACGAAACCTCATAAATTATTGAATAATCATATGGAAAAAGTATTAAACTTAACAATAAATAGTGATCGAATTGAAAATCGACTGTTCATGATCATGATTTTTTGATTTTTTTTTCATTTCTAAAACATAACAGTAAAATAATAAAGTAATCTTTTGAAATTCGGTTATCACTTTTCAAACTTTTAAAATTTTAATCCGTAAATGGACGTGGCCGTAAATGAACATATAAATAAAGAAAGCGTGTCACAAAATTTTTAAACTTAGCTATTCTCGTATAAAAATACACAATTAAATCTAACCGAAAGTTGGGTATTCGTGTACAGACTTCCAGTTAAAACACATTGTAAAACATACAGGAGTGCAACCATATTCTTTTCACAAAGGGAACATGGTCACGTTTGAAAACTTAAAGTTGTGATTCATATGGCGTTGAAAGTGGTATGCTTTGGCTTAATAGAGTTCATGTTGTTTCCTAACTCTCCAGGTAAGCAATCGGGTCCCGCGTCTGATTGGGATTTATACGCATTGCTTATCCTTAGGTTTCAATAACCTTGGTGTCAAGAGTTTCGAAAAACAGGCACGCCCCCTTTACAGTTTATTACATACCCGCCATAACGAACCATCTTTAAAAGGAAGAAATATCAGACAACCAAAAATCGAAAATTTGATTATTGAAATTGAAAACCTTTGCGTTAGGCATAAGCCTTGGACTTGTGTGTGCTTGTGTAATTGAAGTAATTGAATCATCAGTATAATAGTATTTGCGTACATGAGGCATAAACAAATCAATAATAACCAAATAATGTGCATTGAACAATCAAATTAGGCTCACATAATTTCTAATCATGCAACCTAAACAATTAAGCAAATAAACTATAACCAACTAGAACACTACGTCTAATGTCCTATCTTATAGTCACGGCTCTGATACCAATCTGTAACACCCTGGCTAAAGCGAAATACGCCCGAGTGTGACGTACAGATTGCCCAAAACACATGTGACACTATTAAATGACAATATTATCAATAATTAATTTAGACATCAAGTACACAAGTTTGTAACAAGAAATACAAGGAAAATACAAGAACAATTAACAACTTGTCCATTTATTAATATAACCTAAGTTCTAGTGTCTTCTCCATTTCATCCTCTAATAATGGTACCTGTAACATATATATAAAATAAAGTCGACTAAATGAATAGTTGGTGAGTTCACACAAGTTTTGATATACGTACATAAAAATCATACATATCCATGAACAAGTGTAAATGAGCAAGTAATGTCCTTTCCAACGGGGATTGTGCACCAGCGTACTCAGATAAGCGTAAGTAAGGTCCTTTCGTAGTTGGGATTGTGCACCAACATACTCGTATAATGAGGCCCTTTTCCACTCATAACAACAAATGTATTGAGTGCAAAGGGGGGCGTATGATCATACTATCTTGAAGTAATCCATGAGCAAGTAATGTGTAGCAAGTAACAAGTAAACACATAAGTCCATGTAACGAATTGTAGTTTGTAAATAATAAATAAAAGAAATTGAATTGTTGATAAGATATATATGCTACCCCCAAAATGGTTAAAAGGGGTAAAAAAAGGGGGTGTGAGAAACTCACCTTTGCAATTTGATGATAACTTGAAAATAAAACGGTAAGCGCGTTATATGAAACCGAACGATCGAATCTCGTGAGCTAAAATAATAAACACGATAATCACTAACTAAATAATGGAAATAACATGTCAGTCTTAAAGTTCATGTATTATTGTTTGTATATATGGTTATATACTTTTACACCTTTTAACGTATAAAAATGTTTAAGGTTAACGGATTTAACGATTTGTTATTATAATATTAGTTTACTATTAAATTGTATATAATGTTTACGGGGTTTTAGCATTATAGGTATAATTTAGCATAACATTTGACGGCTTAGTTTCTATAAAGTTATAACGATTTTATATTATATATATCTACATATTTATATATATTTTACGAGTTTTAATAAAAGGTTCGGGTTTGTTAAAGTTGGATTCTTGGATCAAAATGCTAAAGAAACCTAAAACACCTTTTATTTAACTACAAAAATGGTTTCATTGATTTTGAAAAGATTTATAAATATATATATGATTTATTAAATTAATAAAGATGGTTTTAAAAATATATAAAATGGGTCTGCTGTAACCCGGGTTCAAACCCGGGTCTCCACAACCACAGTCAACATCCAGAACCACTGGACCAAACAACCTTGTTGTTAATAGATTAAAAAAAATAACTTTTATACACAAGTTCAACATCATCTTCTTCCTCATTCAAACCATAGATCTAATACTCTTAATCTATTGATTGTTTGTCCGATTTATGTTAGGGGTTTTGTTAGTCGGATAAAAAGTATAACAATTGACATAAAAATTACCTTGTATCGTTACGAATTGATGGAGAACCATGATTGGCCAGAATCGGAATAAAACGAACAATTTATTGGTTATAGAGAGTATGTTTGTGTAAACTTATGTCTGCAACAGGCTTAGATGACGATTAAGGTCATGTTTATATGTTCAATTGAATCTTTTCGTGTTTATTTCGAGTTATTACGACATTTATTAAGGCCGATGGTTCCAAGGATTCATTAGTGTTAATTTGATTGTTAATGAATAAATAAATCGCAGATTATTGTTTAGAATAAATGGAGATGTCGTTTGGGATTTTTAACGGATTAAAACAAGTTATTTTATGACGTTTCTATACATCGCCGGCGCCGGAAATCCGGTCTCCGAATCTGTGGCCGGAAAAATGAGAAGGGTGAGGGAGGGGGGCTGGGTTGTTATTTTTTTATTATATTTTAAATGTAATTTACACTTTTGACCCTTCAGCTTTCATATTGTATTAAAACTGAATTTAAAGAATGTTTACAAATTTAACCTTGTACATTTCAATGTTATATAAATGCAAAAACATGTTTTGGGTTATTTTTATATTATACCCGGTTAGTTCGGGACTCGTTTAAGTATGCATGGTTGAACTTGGAGTTTCGTTAATGAACAATACAAAATAGAAAGAAAAACAATGAATAGTGACTATAACACGTCATAAATATTATTAAATAAATAACGTTAATTATATATATAATAAACGAATGATACGAATACATAGAAACGTCAAAATGAATCAGTCGACTATCATTTCAATAAATACAACGGAACTTGATTTACATTTATATTAATACATATAAAAACCAAAAATTTAAAACGGGTCGGATTTTCGGGTTTGAAAAGTAACGAATGTTACAGGATTTACAACTTTTAGAAATTTCGTCCCGAAATTAAAACAAGAATAAAATTTAAAAGAGAACAACTAATATACGGAGTTGTTAGAAGTTTTAACAATTTTATATATTAAAATAAATTAACGCCGATCTTTGAATGACCCGAAAGAATGCCGCAAATAGGAAATATGACATGGACAATGATATATAGGATGTACCGGCAGCGTATCAACCATGCCCTTATCATATTGTATTTGTCCCGTTCTCCAAAAATCATTCCAAGTTCTGAGTTACTTCACACAACCGGACTTATTATATTCTTCATGCGAGGACCTTGATAATTACGTGTTGACCCATAATTACCTCTATCGTCGGATGGTTCATATAAGTTGCTCTATTGTGTTGTTTTAGGACATATACCTTACGTAAATAAAAAAATTCTCATACATAACGTTGAAAATAAAAAAATAATGAATTTAAAGGGTAACAACATTACAAAACACATTGATAGACCATTCAGGACAAGGACAACGCGAAAAACAATAAGTCAAGTAAATAAAATCATCGTGTCTAAAGCAAGAAAACGATGTTGAAAACGAAATAAACGAGATAATGAAACTAAAGAATGAAACATTTAGAATCATAAACATCGTAACATGTAATTGAAATAATGAAGTCGAAAATAACGTGACATGTAAACATAGCATTTAACCAATGAAATATAAATATGTAACTTGATAACGCATTGGGTTCAAGAATAGCTTAGATAAACGAAACTTTTAAGTATCAAAATATCATGATGTTTAACAAATGAAAATCTCCAATAAAACATCGACGTGACCAATGGTGACGTTGAAATGAATAAACAATTACATATGTAAATTGATAATAACTTGAAATGAAATGGATAAACGGAATTTTAATATTAAAATCGATTAAGTTTGTGAAAAGAAAATTTTCCAATAGTAACTTTGTGCTTATCAAGTATATATAATTAGGACTTCGAAATTAAAATAAAGTATATGTCTTAGATTGATGAGATCAAGATAAATAAAATGGTTCAAATAAAACATTGAGTGGAACAGAAGTACAATAATAAACAAAACAATTTGTGTAAAAATATAACATCAGATAAACTCGGCATGTACATGAGACACAGTCCCGGTTCTAAGTAAAACATACGGCCCCTCGCACCACCAATATTGTCTGCTCTGCCCACGAAGAGCTCACGGATTTGTTTTTGGTTGCCCAAAACGCGTTGGTGATTGAAGAGGCAGGACATTACTTATGAACCAAGGATCTCTCTTGTCCACGGCCGATGTGGGATTTTCCTAAGAGTGGGACGATGTTGTGTTTGCCACGTGTTACAGCACGGTCGTGCTTACCCAGTCTGTTTCAGTTTTTTCATTTTTTAACCGTTTTCAAAACATGTGATTCGTTTTACAACCATTTTCGACTAAACGAGTTAGGTATGTCAATTTAAAAACATAAGAAATAAATTTCATTTATTCAGAATACGAATACACGAATGTTAAAACAATGGAAACGAAGAATACAAGTGATAAACGACTAGAATCCTAAACCTATCAAAAACTATTTGAATAACCCTTGTCCTCCACCGAACAAGGTCTGCATGTGGGTAGGTCATGACATGAAGTTGTTTTGGTTTACCCTCTCGGCTTGGTTCCGGTTAAAACAAGGAGCTCGGCCATTAGCCGCTAGACGTTTTCTTTAGCTTCCCCATCCATTGGTCCACATGATAATGTACGAAACGTAGTGTTTCAACCTTATCAAGAAGCTCTTGGTTTCTTTGTTCGACTGCCACGTTAATACCTACCAACTCGCTAACTCTCTCACGTAACAACATTAATTCCCTAACTACATCTATAGAAACCTCTCCTTGTCTTCCATAACTTGGCCTCCATCCTCTCCTTTCCATTGCTATTTTTTGGTAGACATGTGTAAAAAGAGGCATAGTAGAGAGGGTCTTCCATCTTTGTTTTCATTATCTTGAATTTTTCACTAGCCTCTGTATTCCTTCGTGAAGTACTCGCAGACAATAATGATGAGTGATCTATCTCATCAAACTCCTCATCGCCATATCTGGCGATCCTAAATAATGAAAATGAGTCAAGAAGATGGATTTGAGAATTTAAAATTTGGTTTCAGAAGCAAGGCACGACCCGTGCTGAGTCGGGCACGGTTGTTCTTGGTGAAACGCGACCCTTGTTTTGCACAAATTCGGAGTTATGAAGTTATGAATGTGCGTATCAATCCGGTTCTTCAAACTTATAATGTTTAAACTAGTTTACATTCAACTTTATCAAACCAATTAATCTTTTGAATCATGTAAACTAAGTTTAGCCATGTTAATTAGTCCTCTTCTAACCCAAATTCAGTGGATCTTAAATCTAGGGCTCAGATTATACCCGATTTGAAAGTGAAGTGGTTCTAATCTAGCCCAAGAATGAGATTGAATCAAATAAATTGACATACCTTGATGATTGAAACAAGAAATCGGTAGAATAATGGTCGGAAAATCACCCGAAGTCGCCTAGGGTTTGAAAGGGTGCGGCTAAAAGCGTAAAATGTTGTCTTTAAAGGAATAAAAATCATCAGACATGCACGACACGGCCATGGTCAGCAAGGCACGGCCGTGCTTACCCAGTCTGTTTCAGTTTTTTTCAATTTTTACCCGTCTTCAAAACAAGTGATTCGTTTCACAACCATTTTGGACTAAACGAGTTAGGTATCTCAATTTAAAAACATAAGAAATAAATTTCATTGATTCGGAATACGAATACATGAAAGTTAAAACAAAGGAAACGAAGAATACAAGTGATAAACGACTAGAGTCCTAAACCCATCAGAAACTATTTGAATAACCCCAGTGCTCCTTCGAACAAGGTCTACATGAGGGCAGGTCCTGACTTGAAGTTGGTTTGGTTTACCCTCTCGGCTTGGTTCCGGTTAAAACAAGTGAGCTCGGCCATTAGCCGCTAGAGGTTTTCTTTAGCTTCGCCATCCTTCGGTCCACATGATAATGTACAAAACGTAGTGTTTCAACCTTATCAAGTAGCTCTTGGTTTCTTTTTTCCACCACCACGTTAATACTTACCAACTCTTGGTTTAAGTGGATCGCAATACTGACAATCGGACTGATCTAGCTTACAAGGTGAAAGCTGATAAGTGGACTTTTCTTCTGGGTTCATGATTATTTCTTCTACTACTTTAAAAATTAAATGAATGGATAAATAATTCGAGAGTTGTCTTTTTTGCATGGTTATGATCCTGTGCAGATTTCATTTTCAGGGACGAAAAAGGTTAAGTGTGGGAATACGTGATGTGATCTCAATTATATGTTATTATATAAATATTTCCTATACTTTAAAGTACTTTTGAGCTAGGTTTATTGAACATTACTCCTATTTGGCTTATATTTGAATAATAATGTTTTGAAAAGACAACGAGCGAAAATGGAGTACTTTTACTAAGCTTGAGACCAATGAGTGTATAATCAAGTGTTGTTGTTGTTGTTGTTGTTGTTTGTTTAAGGTTTCTAGTTAATAATATTGTTGGTCATAGTTAAGTATAAGATAATTATATATATATATATATATATATATATATATATATATGGGAGGGTTATTTTGAGAACCTTGATGAGTTGTAAGAACTTTAAGAACTTAATATGGACCATACATTTAATTAAATTAGTATGGAATATATGGCTGAGAATAAATTTGATTAAAAAATGAATCAGGAGAGAGAATAAGTATTTTTGATGATTGCACAAGTTTAAATGTTAGTTACACATGTGTGATAAGTCGATTCGGTGTGTAAAAAAATACCGTAATTTTTTTTACGTTACTTACACTTACGTATTACATGTGTGTAAAAATAAATAAAAAAAAATTGTTACGTTGAGTTCTTTCGAGTTTCTAAACTCAAAGTGCTTCTCAAAAGAAATCAATCCAATATATATATATATATATATATATATATATATATATATATATATATATATATATATATAGAATGAAAAAGAAATATATGCTAAAAGATACGTGTGAATAAAAGAAAAAAAATGTTGAGTGCTCTTTATTATTTTTATAGAATATTTATCTAGCAGATTAAAAGGACATAAAATATAAATTTGGCTAGGGACTCACTTAGTTCGTTTTCATGACATGAGATAATTGAAATGGTTCCACACAATAATGGATCTGGCATATTAAAGCATCAGCCCAAGAAAAGAAACATGGAGGAACTCCAAGTCCAAGGGCCCGACTAATTTAACTTTTCAAGAAAGAAATAGTAATTTATAAAAGGAAAAGGTAGGTAAGATGCAAAGGGGAGTCGAAAAATAATAGAATACTTGGAGAGAAAGAATATTAATATCGGAAGGTTTTCTTTGGCAGCAGCAAGATGGAACCGAAGGGATTGGGATTGGTTATTATTCAATGGGAGAGCACACTAGTTCACGTGACACGGATATGAAGGAATGAGTTTGACCAATAATCATTTGGGTGTTAATTATAACAGTGTTTGTGCCAAATCAGAATTTATGAGCATGTTTAATACATTGGATTATGACTTTACTTAATTTATGATTATTATGAGTAGCTAAACTTGTCAGAACCACGTAGGTTATGGTTGAATGATTGCTTGATGAGTTTTTGGATTATTTAATGAACATGTGTTGAGTTTTTAATGTAAAGTTCTGATTCTTATTGTTTGGTTCCATGATAACTTTGTATGATATTATTTTGGTCTTATATTAAACCCCATTTGATCTCGTATTGCAAGAATTAGTTTCGTGTCGGTTTACGATTGCATGTTTTACCGTTTACTTGGTGTTTTAGGTTATTTTATGGTCTATCTAGCCATAGGGTTTATATGGTCAAGTTTTTCAAACCCAGTAGTCCACTTCGTTTTAGTCCTACCCGTATAATTATAGTCGGTTTGTCCTTTTGCTTATGTGTTTTAGGTTAACCATTGTGAGACATCGATTGGTTCGTCTTTATTAGGCTAGGTTGAATTGTAAGTCGAGTTACTAAGTGGCTTAAATTGAATTACCCCATTTTCCTATATTTGTTATGAGTATGGGACTTAGAGGAAATTGTGACACTGAGACCTACCCGAATATGTGTCATTAAGATATGTTAAATTCTCAGCAGTATTTGTTAAGTGTTTTCTAGAGTTGCTTAGGGGTTCATTAGTGATACCTACCCGGAGATCTAGTTACCCTTTATCTCTTTAGTTTACATATTTTTTAAAACCAGGTTACGCATTGTAAGGCCTCGTTCCCGGTGCCTCACTTTGGACGTTGGATTTACTCCTAAATACAGTTCTAAATATCAGTTAATTAAAACTTTCGTGGAATGTAAAACTTTCAATAAATATTTCACACCATTTCAAGAACTTGTCTTAAAAAAACATCTTTTGTCTTTCCTAATAAAACATCATTCATAAACACATCATAAGTATTCATATGCCAGCTTCTTAGCTGCCATGTGTCCCCCTCAAGTCAGCTGCCTCATCCTACTCACATGCGTGCATACTAAAAGTCAGTTACGCTGAGTGAGTTCTAGTTAATCAGGTAACATACATTCATACACATACTTTCGTATATGTATCTGAAGATACATATTCAATACTTTACCTGTTAGGTTTCTTCCTGACATTCATATGTACATACGTACATACATATATTCATACATTCTTTCATATCATCACACTATTATACTTTCATCTATTTTGTCTCATATATTTTAAGGTCTGGTCCCTTCTGTCTCAGATATTGTTAGGGTCTGGTCCCTTCTATCTCAGATATTGTTAGGGTCTGGTCCCTTCTATCTCAGATATTCTTAGGGTCTGGTCCCTTCTGTCTTAGATATTATTAGCCATACATACACATTCCATACATACTCTTCTTTACATACTCATTCTGTACGTACTTATTCCATACATACTACACTTTGTCTTCCTTGGAAATACGTGCAATATCCGAAGATCGTTCACGTATTGACAAGCATTCATTCATAACATCAATAATTATAATTACACGTCACTTTCCTTGACAATCCATGCAATATCCGAAGATCGTTCACATATTGACAAGCATTCATTCATAACAACATTAAGTATAATTATCACATCTATTATATGACATACACTTACCACTTAAGGTAAGTGTATTAACATTCACGATGAGTATGCACACAGCCCTGAAAACATAACAAGGAAATGGGGCTGGAAACTCACCTGGGTCCTACTTCTTCGGAATTGATTGTAACACATTTCTTCAGTTGGGCACGGCTAACTGTGTAATAATTATAAGTATTAAATAACTACCTCTAACTATATCATCTAATCGGATCATCATTCTATTCGAATGAGAGTTTAAACGAATGACCATTCTAATCGAATGACAGTTCTAATCGAATGACCATTCGATTCGATTACTTTTTTCATTCGATTCGAATACATTTCTATTCGATTAATATTCTATTGAATCAAGTTTCTTAAGGGCTCGATTCATATATGGTTTCAATTCTTATCACTTTCCAACATTTCCTTTTGACTCGTTTTGCCTGTTTAAAAGATAAAACGGGTTATGAGCCATAACGAGTTCTTTTTCGTCCTTTAACTTGGCCCAAACGTCATCCGTATTGCCCGTTTCATTCCAATATCTTGTTTACATTCAAGTTTATATTTTTCTTGTATAATAAGGCCCGACTTACTATCCTACTAAGTTTCATGCAAAACCGACTTCGTTTACCCGTCCTTTTCACGAACCAAACACTACTCATTTTACCAGAAACGAACCAACTAACCTGTTTACTATCAACTTCATTACTTTACCAATAACCATGAACCGATCTATCATCGTACCAATTTTCATGCAAATCCATACACGAAAAGTAAACTATTTTAACAAAAACGTACATTTGAAGATTGTGTATGAAATCACTCGATTGGACCAAAACCATATCAAACGAACTCGGAATTGAGTAATTCAAGCGGCCACAGAACCGTCTCTTTGAGATCTACCAGCTCCGCCCACTGTCGCCACCGAAAGCCGCCGCTACAATTTTCGGAAAACTGAAGCAGTTGTCGAAAAACTCTATTTTTGCTTTTATGGTTTTTCTGATAAAAACCGGACTTCCCGACCTCTGATCTGTGGAAATCTTCATTTGTATGCCATGAACACTCAGTTAAAATTTTAGACCGTTTCGACTGTTAGATCTTCGGGAATCGTTGTGTCTTTGTGGGCTATTTTCTCAAAAACGGGAATTGGAGAAGTGTGTGTTTTTGAAGGTGTGAGCTATGGTGTAGAGATGGATGGAAATGGAAAGGATTAGGGTTTAAGGGGTATTTATACTCCCTTAAGCCCATGGACATTAGCCCCATCTTTCATTTTTAGTCCATATTTAATTCCATCTTTAAAGCCTACTTAGGGTATGTTTGGTAAAACTAGCTAGTAGCTGTAGCTGGTAGATGGAAGATGTTGGCTAGAAGCTGTTAGCTGTATCTTTTTAGAAATATTTAGGTGTTTGGTAGAGTAGCTGGAGTTTTTAATAAAACTAGTCGAGTGCTCGTGCGGTGCACTGTTCTAATCCAAAACCTATTCTGACTTGACCCCTTTCGACTCAAAATTGCACCAACATGAACCGAACTAAATTAACCCTTTTTGCATCGACTCGTTCCGACCCTAATTTGGTCTTACATATCACTCGGACTTTCCTGACTCGACTTGTTGTCGTTCCTAACCAATATTCACATAATATGTTATTTTTTTAAGTTAAAGAAATATAACAATATGATACTCAAATTAAAGAGAATAAAATGCTCGTTTTTTTATGCAATTTTTTAAAAAATATATTAACATGTGAAAAAAGTTATGGTCTTTTAAAAAGTCATGGGAGTAGTTGGTTTTTAATATGGGTTAAATATGTAATTATTATATGAATTAACAAAAGATGATGGAAGTTCAAATACCAAAATTGTAAAATTTGAAATACTAAATGCTTGTAGTTTTTTCTAAACGCTAGTAGTTGGAGCTTTTACATTCAAGCTTTTTCTCCTAACCTAAAAGCTTCAAGCTACCTTAAACAAACAAGACTTTTCAATAAATATGAGCTTTTTCTTAAAAGCTTGTAGCTTAAAGCTCCTAAAAGCTCTTTGCCAAACATACCCTTAACCTTCCATCTTTATTATTCTATATTTCTTCTACAAAGCCAAGTAAACTTTTCCATCCTAAATAAATAATATATTAAATATTATTCTAAGAAATTTTGGGATGTTACAAGTCTTCCCTCCTTAAAAAGGTTTTATCCCTGAACCTAACTCTTACTTAAACAAGTCTGGATAAAACTTGTGCATTTCTTCTTCTTCTTGCCACGTAGCATCGGATCCTTTGTGATGCTTCCATATCAGTTTCACTAAGGAAATAACTTTATGACGAAGCTGTTTTTTTTACGGTCCACTATCTCAACG
This sequence comes from Bidens hawaiensis, assembly GCF_021521415.1. NCBI lineage: Eukaryota > Viridiplantae > Streptophyta > Magnoliopsida > Asterales > Asteraceae > Bidens > Bidens hawaiensis. The sequence goes on from NW_027494376.1 coordinate 102,893, forward strand.
GGTTGCTCGATGTAGTTCAACTTTTCATCAACCTCGATGTCTACCAACGGCACGTGGGACGTGTCATCAGCTAGACATTTCCTTAAACTAGAAACATGAAAAGTAGGGTGAATCCCTTCTAACTCTTCAGGAAATTCCAGCTTATAAACCACAACGTCCACACGACCGATGATCTTAAACGGTCCGATGTACCTTGGATTTAACTTCCCTCTTTTCCTGAAAGGAATAATCCCCTTCCAAGGCGAGACCTTAAGCATCACATTGTCACCAAAGTTAAACTCGATTGGTCGTCGCCATTTATCAGCTTATGACTTCTGACGGTCTTGAGCAGCTTTCATCATTGCCTTGATCTGATCAAACTTTGAAGAGGTTTCTTGCACAACTTCTAGACTTCCTATCTCTTTCTGACTAATCTCTCCCCAACCGATCCGATGGTTAGATCTTCGAGAATCGTCGTGTCTTTGTGGGCTATTTTCTCAAAAACGGGAATTGGAGAAGTGTGTGTTTTTGAAGGTGTGGGCTATGGTGTATAGATGGATGGGAATGGAAAGGATTAGGGTTTAAGGGGTATTTATACTCCCTTAAGCCCATGGACATTAGCCCCATCTTTCATTTTTAGTCCATATTTAATTCCATCTTTAAAGCCTACTTAACCTTCCATCTTTATTATTCTATTATTTCTTCTATTAACCCAAGTAAACTTTTCCATCCTAAATAAATAATACATTAAATTTTATTCTTAGAAATTTCGGGATGTTACACGCATGTTCATAATATCCGAGGCTCATTAATCATCATTAGGATACCCAACTTAGGTGATTCCTCTTCATCATATTTGAGAGCTACGCTAGTGCCGTTAAGTCTTCTAGTTAGTTTCGTTTAGCTAAGTTAAATTAAGTTAAGTTAAGTTAAATTAGTTTAAATTAATTAAAATAAAATAAAAATAATAAAATCAATTTAAAATATTCCAGGGCAGGACTTAGTTAGGGTTTAGTATCCGAGCTACCTCAAGTGTCCTAGAGTTCGATGCCCGGACTTCCTTTCTCTTTGCTACATGCGACTAGTACACTTGTCGATTGTGTGAACTAGGTTAGGCTGTTTGTTTTAAAGCTTCGTTATGATTCGTGTTTATTATATATATATATATACATACATACATACATACATACATACATACATACATACATACATACATACATGCATACATTCATACATATATTCGCACATTAGGTTCTCATAGGAATCAGCTCGTTCTTGTCATTGGTGATAACCGTCATTCTCCCTTCATCGGGACTACTTAGACAGGACTTACCCAAGGAAAATCGGATATGGGGTAAATCAATCCTGCATCAAGCAACTTGAGTACTTCCCATTTCACCACATCTTGCATATTCGGATTTAGTCGTCTTTGGTGCTGCATTACGGGTTTGAAGTCTTCTTCCAGTAGAATCTTGTGAGTGAAAAATGACGTGTTGATGCCTTTGATGTCCATAATTTTCCAAGCGATGGCTTTCTTGTGAGATTTAAGAACTTCTATAAGTCTTTCTTTTTTAGCGCTTGAGAGATCGGAGGAAATGATAACAGGCAATTGAGATTCGCTTTCTAGGAAAGCATACTCAAGGTGTTTGGGTAATTCCTTAAGCTCTAAAGTAGGCGGGTCTTTAACAAAATGTTTGGCTTTAGGTTCTAGATCTCTATCTACTTCTTCAAATGTTTCTTCAAAGTTTCTTTCTTCTTCCTCCATAACTTGATATTCTAAACTGACAGCATGTGCTTTTTCTCCAAGCAATTGTCTGTCACATGCTTCCTTCTCAATTGTTTTTTCTTAAATGATAGCTTACTATTGATTCACACATATCTAGGAAGTATGTAGAATCATTTGTGTACTATGGTTCTTTCACAAACATTTGCTCAGGTCAAAAGTTAATTCTTCATCCTCTACCCTAAGTGTGAGTTTACCGGTGCATACGTCTAGGAGTGCTCTAAAGTTAGCCAATAATGGTCTTCCTAAGATAAGGGGTACAAAAGTGTCTTCATCCATGTCGAGAATAACAAAGTCAACTGTAAAGAGAAGCGTTTAGATTTTGACTAACATGTTTTCAACTATGCCTCTTGGGTATTTTACTGATCTATCGGCTAGCTGAATGCCATACAGGTTGGAGTGGGTTTTCCATGCCCGAACTTGGAGAAAACCATATAAGGCATTGCTGACAAATAATTTCTTACAAAACAGGGGATAGTGAAACTCCGGGTTCAGTCATCTTCTTTAGAAGCTTGTTCTGGAGAATGGTACAGCATTCTTCATTAAGTATCACATGGGATAACTCTTCTATTTTCCTTTTGTTGGATAGAACTTCTTTCAAAAACTTTGTATATTTTGGCATTCGTGAAATGGCTTCTATGAATGGAAGGTTAATATAAAATTGCTTGAAGAGTTCTAGGATTTGCCATATTGTGCCTCCATCTTTTCCCGCTTCAGGCGATCTGGATAAAATTGGTGGAGCATATGGTTTTATAGGTTCTTTGGCAGGTTTAGGAATAGCTGATAGAGTAGGTTGAATATCGAGTGTATCAAGAACCTCAGTCTCACTTTTAGATTGGATAGGTATGACTGGTAAAAATTTTATGGAAGTTATGCCACTTCTTAGAGTTATGGCATTGGCTTGAGCATTAGGATTGATAATGGTGTTACTAGGGAGTCCTGCGGGTGGTCGCTCAGACAGTAGCTAGGCTAATTGACCTACTTGGTTTTCAATGTTTTGCAAATAAGCCTTTTGGTTCCTTAGCCCACTTCATTCTTCGAGAATTGGTCTTTGGTCAATTTGTTTGAAGCGTCAGTACTTTCTATGAGTTGCGTTAGCGGAGTCTCCACTATAGATCTACTACTTGATTGTCGGTTGATATTTCTACCTTGGTTCTGGTATTGAGGTTTAGGTTGAGAGGGTTGGTTTTGATTGAAGGGTCTTCTATCAAAGCTATACAAGGCTTGTTTGTTGGCTCCGTCTCTCCGACTGAAATTCGGATGGTTTCTCCAACTAGGGTTGTAATTGTTTCCATAAGTGTTATTTTATTGGCTTACAAAATCACATTCTTCTATGGTCATACTTTGGCAGCATTTAACCTTGTGATCTCCCCCACACCTATCACACTTCACTTTTGCTCAGACTGAAGTTGTTCAAATTTCTTCGGCATGGACTCGAATTGTGCAAAGATGATGGTGCTATTATCGACATGGTGTATTCCTTTGTGTGATGGGGTTGATGGCGATGTATTATAGGCAAAGCTTTTCTTGATAGGTTTTTCAAAGATCTCGAATGCCTCATTCGATGATTTGGTTCCGAGATCTCCACCTGCGAATTGAACGATTTCTTGTTTATTATGACTAATTTAAGCATCAAAGAAAGTTTGTACATGAAGCCATTTGTTCAACCCATAGTGCGGGCATCGTCGAAGAAGGTTCTTGTATCTCTCCCATGCTGCGTTTAGTGACTCGTCCTCACCTGTCCATAATCTGGTGATGCTGGCTCGGTACATGGCAGTTTTATCGGGTGGAAAGTATTTTAGAAGGAATTGCTCCACCATCTGCCCCCAATAGGTGATGGTTCCAAATGGCAAGGATTCAAGACATTCCAAGGCATTGCCTCGGAGCGAAATGGAAATAGTTTAAGCCTAACATTATCTTCTAAGCAACGATGAATTTTGAAAGTTTCACATATTCGAAGGAACCAGGAAATATGAGACAAAGGATATTCGTCGAGAAGTCCATGAAATTGGACAGAATTTGTCACACCCCAACCTAAGGCTGAAATGCCGGGGCGTGAGCTGATTGTTCACAGCTCTCAAGGTGCTATCATGCAATACCTAAAAAGTGACAATATCTATTAAATTTAATTAATTATTCAAACAAATCAAATACAAGTACATAATTCATATAAACGAAATAATTCAAAATCTAAATTTAACAAAGTCTTGATTTAGTCTTGATAATATCACTTCTAATATAAGCAAATCCTAAATCTTCACCAAAACCTGAATTAATTCAAAAGATAACCTGCATATGCGTATAAAATAAAAATAATTTTGTCAACACGAGGTTGAATGACCAAAACACCAATTAATTTGAATACAATATAATATAGAAAAGAAACCGCAAACTGTTCCTGTAAGATAAACAATTAAGCCATAGCATATTAACAATTCAAGCAGATAATACAATATGGGGCTAAACCGTTGACATGTGTATCGGGCGTTGGTTACCATGAGTGAGTTGTCGGTGAAACAATTGTCATGTGATTGGACATCGGCCACTATGATAGTCGTATGATCATACTATTATGATGGACTTCTCTGAATGCGGAATATTAAACAAATAAACATATGGCAAGTTAGGCATCAAACTGATATACACAGAAGGATTAAACAGTTGCAATTTTGAATACTATATAATAGGTAAATAAATAAGATACGCATATTTCCCAAAAAAATTAAAAACAAGTAAAAAGGAGAGTGAAATACTCACATGATCAAATACGCAAGAGATAATGATTTGATAAGAAAAGAGGTGGATCAAGCTCTTCGGTAATTATCGACGAGATATCCTAATAAAGAATAGATGCGGAAATAAATATAATTTGCATAACGGATCTAAAACTAGATAGAGATTCGGAAATTTTGATGGTCGGGTATATTATTGCGAAAATTCATTATTACATAAAATTATTATTAATTTTATTATTTTGTAATATCATTTTCATTTATTAAAGTTTTATTATAAATAATATGATTTTAATTATATGAAATACATAAAAATACTTAGGAAAAATTTATTAAATTTTATAATTTATAAAAAGAGACTTGTTTTAAATGTTTATTTTAAACTAAAAATACATTTAATGAATATATATATATATATATATATATATATCATTAATAAAGTTTTCTTTTAAATTAGTATTTTAAATACTAATAACATTTATATAAAATATACTCTTCTATAAAATACTTGAACTTATACTATATTTTAGTATGTTAATTAGAATGGTAAAATTTAAGTACATATTTTAGATTAAAACCCTTTTTAAGTATTAAAACCTTTATCAATTTATAATAATCTAATACACACACACACACATATATATATGGTTTTTAACCAAGGTTCGAAAAGAAACTAGTTAATGTGTCAGTTTTTAACAAAGTATAGATTAATTAAAATTTTTATAATATTTATAATATAAATAAAGGAATTTTATATGAATATTAAACCAATGAAAAGGTTTCCAAAAATATATGGGGTTGGGGGATTCGAACCCGAATCCCAGCGCCTCAAGACTTAACGCAATATGCCCTAGCTAGCTGAGCCAGTGGCTAACACAAGACATGTCTAGAAACGAAAATATATAACTAGTATACAAAAATACCCAGTTCTTAATCAAACCCTAGCAAAATCAATCGGCCAAAGTGTTAAACGTTTGGCCAATTGATCTTACCTTAAACGATTGCATAACGGGGTTAAGCTGAGTGATTGAGAGCCGGCTAACACGAGATCAAGGATAGGCACTTGCATGTTAGTATAATCTAATTAACCATGGGGTTTAGATAGACGATGGCTACAAGATTGTTCTCACCAGATTAATTGGAATATAATGAAGCTTTATTGTAAATTACTAATTAAATACGTCGGTGAGGTCGTTTAAGGAAAGATACATAATAACCCCAGATCAATTCCAAGATTATAACGAGTATTGTGGTTCATGGAATCAAGTTGGGTATACGGGTTTGGTAATGGATCATGGATACGGGTTGGGTTAATGGATAATTGGGTCAATGGATTATAATATGCAGATTTGGCAAAATAGTCCTTGTACTATTGAGGTGGAAACAAACTGAGATTAAAGTTTAGTTTAGGTTTAAAAAGTATATATTTCAAAGTAGTTATATATATATATTAAATATAATAAACAAATATTAATAAAATAATAAATACTCAATAGACATGATAGTTTATGGATAAAATTTCCCGAACATAAAAGCAGGTCAGCTATCGGATATAAAATATTAATTTGAAAATCCGAGTTGTTACAGAATTTTCGATCATATGAATGATACTAGATTTCATTTCGAAGTTTTGAAGTACTTCGGGTGGTGCAACGCTATGGCCATAACCATCGAGTGTAGGCTTACCATATTGGCACATGTTTAGCTCGTTATTTAGTTCCGCCACCATAGGCTCTTGTTCGTTCTTCTCAATTGATGTACCTTCCTCATGTTCGTCCATAACTCCTTGGTTGCTTTACGCACCTGAGTGTGTTTTCTTTGGTGACAGTGGCATTCAGGTTCGGATAGTGGTGAAATGAGGTCAGGAGTAGGTGTAAAAGACATACACTAACTAAGAAAACGATGATCTAAAGTCACAACTAAAGTTAAGCTAAAGTAAGCAATTTTTCAACAAGAAAGATAAAAACTAAAAACAAAAATTAAATGCAAAATAAAGAAGATAGAAAAATATTTTTGGTCTTTTTAACAGGTTTTAATATATATAATATAAACAAGGTTTAATTAATACTCATATTGTTTGTAAAAATTCACCTTGTGTCCCTGGCAACGGCGCCAAAAACTTGGTGTGCGATAGGTATAGTATGAAAAAGGTGTTAATTTTTTCAAAGGTTTGTTCACACGATGTTGAAATTTAAATTTATGAAAATGATTATTATCTTATCTAATCCACACATAAATAGGCAAGTGTACATATCGTTTAAGTAGTAAAGTATAGGTAAGAACCAAGTATCGATCAACGGACACACTTATAGAGTTTTACTACTAAATCATTGTATTTATTTAACTGGAAGTGAAGATTATTTTGCTTTTGGTTTTGGTTTTGGTTTTGGTTTTAGTAAATGAGTTTTAAGAAAAATAAATTAAAACACAATATTTTGGGGTATTTAAATTTTAGGTAGAAAGAAGATCAAAGATAAAAGTGTATCCTCTTGGTTAAAACTCCTCTTAACTAGGTTAATAGTTTATTAGTAAACATGTGACTTTGAACTTGCTATGGTGATTACATATGAGAATAACATCGTTAGTCAAGTTATTCCATGATAAATAAAGAAAGGGATAACTCTTGACCCCTTTACTAAAACATCATTTTATGTAAGTAAGTGGTTTTTGATAAAGATAAATTAACTCAATTTAAAGATGAGACAATCCCTTAAATTACTAAGTTGTCCTTGATAATTTAGTAAAACTAACCGTTGTATTATATATAAAATACCAATTAAGATTAGTTGAGTCTTAAAGGATTAACCTTGAATTACCAAGTATTAAACCACACAACTCTTGAACAATTATTGAACTCATGTAATAACCACTCAAGAGTTGCTTAAAATTGGTTATGTTACACACTCACTTAACGAGTAATTAACTGATCTTAGTGGATGAACACCAACCATCCGTTTTCACAACATCGTTGATAATTTCAATTCAAAATGGTCAACCACTATTAATATTCCATTTGGTCCATGTCAATATTAAGATGCATGTTTTTTCCTCAACCAATCCCTTAAAAGAATGGCGATTTCTCGGCTTATCATCAAGCTCGGAATCTTGGCGGCTCTATAAAAGGTTCTTAATTTATTCCCCAAACCCTCACAAGAGTGGCAGTTCCCCGGCTTATCGTCAAGCTCGGTATTTGGGAGTTGATTTTAAGGATTCTTAATTTATCAACAAATTCCTTACAAGAATGGCGATTTCTTGACTTATCACCAAATTGGAGGTCTTGGTGTCTATTTTAAGATTCACCAAGGCTTCGCAAGACTAGCAATTTCTCGGCTTATCGTCAAACTTAGCACTTGGGGTATATTTTAAGAATATTTTAACATTCCTCATCAAGTGATAATTGCAACATAACCATTAGTTATTAAAAACCAATCACACTTTTTATTATCATTATTAAACTTCAATTAAGATTCATTATAAACAAAGATGATAATATGGAAGTTTAGCCACTAATAGACATGATGATAATTATCAAAGTAATATATACAAACATGATCATATTGAAACAATCTAACCAATTTGGATGACTAATATTTGATGTGATAAATGACTTCTCCCAAAAGCATAATCTTTTTAATCTACAAGGGTTGGATGGATGAGATTGATTCCCTCATTAATGGTGGTGAAAGGAAGTTGTTGGAGAGTATTAAATGCTCCTCCAAGGGGTGTTCAAGTCCATTAAATGAAGAAGAGCATTTAATTTATAGGCTGATCAAACCCTCAAGGCACAGCCGTGTCACCATTTTTGTCCTGCTGCATTAATTTTCCATGTCAGATCGTACAGCTCAAGGGTAAAACGGCTGTGTTGAGAAAGACACAGCCGTATTGAGTTACAACACAGTTCAAACTCCTCATGTTTTGTCCTTTTCTCTTGTACAAAAGGCATGGTCGTGTTTTGCTTCATAACCGTCTATTTTGTCTTTTCTTATTGCTTTTGATAACATGCGGTGTGTCTTGGTTAACATGGACATGTCTTGATTTTCTGATTTTTGTCTTCACTTAGTATGTTCTAGGCATGGCCATGTATTGATTCACCATGGGGTGTGTTGAGTTATTTTTCACTATTTATCTCCGTTTTTCTTCGTATTTCCGCTTGTTTTATTCCTTGGGATTATATTTACCTATAGATAGAAATTATAAACATTAATGGTTATTTTTTCGAATATAGTTTCTGAAATTACGCTTATTTGGAGATATTTTAGTACTGAAGAGATGTATAATTTCAACATGACTCCATTGGGTCTTTATGCGGTTTTCATCTGGGTATTCATTTCATTGAATATTATTATGCTCAAAAGGCGAACCCGTAATTTATCTTCCACTATAAGTCATTAAAATTGATCACTGATTGACTTTGTACAAATTCACTACTGACTTGATCAAACCACGCTGTGAATTTGTATAAATTCCCATTTCTTGTGTCTTATTACCATTAATAAACAGGCCACAAGGGTCACAATGTATGTAATCCATACATATGGAATCGTGCATACTCATCCATGGGAAAGGAACTCGAAGTATTGCTTAATTACGGGGGTATATCTTGTAGTGGGGATAATTTGCTAAATTTCTAAAACTGAAATTCAAAATATTTTGATCAACTGATTTCAAGGTTTAAGTCAAGTTAAGGTGACATGGGAAAAATCAAAATAAGCCTAAATCGAGATTAGAGGTTGATAGCTTCTAATATCTTATGCCCTAACTAAACTTTAAATCATATCACATAAATTTCTGAATCACTTGTTATAAGATTTAAGTGGATAACAATATCAATGATTGACTTAACACCAGTCATAATAAACTCGAAATATAAAATTGTGATGGATGGATTTCTTGGTCAATATGAGTCCCTGCTCAACTCAGAAAAATATGTACTACTTTCGTAGTTTACATTTCAATTTTTTGTTTAAATTGTTAGATTTTGTTATTTTTTTTGTTTTAAATACATAAAAAATTCAAATATATTTTATCTTCTGCATTATTTTTATTACCGAGCTAAGTGAATAAAAGTATTAAAAGGAAGAGATTTTTCTCACGATTTTAAGTTAAAATGGCAAAAGTAAGAGTCTTTAATGTAAAGTTTTACCTTTGGGCAAATCTTTAAAGTATTTTTAAGATATATACATTAAAAAAGTTTGATTTTTATGGTTAATTTAATGGTTTTGAATGGTAAAATTCCATTTATAAAGGTAAAGAGTCATTCGTTACTGTAGCATAACGAATGAAGAGTCATTCGTTAAAGTAAATAACGAATGATTGACATTCGTGATTTCATTCACATTCACTTCCGCTCAACTATAACGAATAAGTGTTTATTCGTTAAATCTTAACCAATGAAGGCATAATTTATGCGCTAATTGTATTAACAAATGAATGATTAATAAAGGGTTATTCAATAACTGTGTTAACGAATGAAGGGTCATTTGTTCAGTAATAACGAATGGATGATTATTCGTTTCAATCTTAACATATGAGAGTTCATTTGTTAAATGTATTATAATGAATGAGACCCTTCGTTACCTTGCAATATGTGTCAACATGTAGGCGTACATAAACCCTAAGTGAACGAACGGACACTCATTTGCAAATCACTATTTTTCTCGATTCCTGAAAATACAGAGAGACACTCTTGCAAAACTTTTTCAGAACTTTGAAATGTTTTTTGCTTAATTGATCATTGAAACGTGTTTGTAAGGTATATATGAGTATAATATACTCAAATTATGGGTTTTGATTCAGTTTAATCATCTGAAATGAACAATAAACTTGTCGGACTTATAATGAACAAATTGAACCTTTAAATCGATCATAATAATCAATTAGTTGATTAGGAATTGTTATCGATATCATATCGACGATGTTGATACGGTCTTTAATGTAAAATTGCATGTTACAAATGCTTTTTAAATTCAAATTGACATTTTGACTTTCCATATTCATAATAATTTTAACTTTGAATCTTTTGGGTCTAAGTGACCATTCGTTGGTATAAATTCGTATTCAGTAACGAATGAGTTCTTCATTCGTGTCACTGATAACGAATGAACACATTCGTTGTGATTCTTAACTAATAATGGTCATTCGTTAGTTCTTATAATGAATGAAACTTAAATATGTTCACGAATGTGTTAATATTAACGAATTTAGTTATTCGTTTAAAATTGGATTAGCAAATGAGGTCACCGTTAATGTTATTTAACGAATGAATAGCCTATTCGTTAAGGATTAATGAATGAGAAGGCTAATTTTGATCGGAATTTAAAAATTTTCACCAAGTATTGAAAGTTCTAAGATTTTAAAGTATATATGTGTTGTTAACATGTTCGGTTTTTACAAATATGGTTGACGAGATGCATGTTGATGCTCCTGAACAAGAGCATCCTATTGTTAAACTAGCAGAAGAAGCTCAAGTCATTGAATTACCATATGATAAGAAGCACAATATCTGTGCGTTCTTAAACAACGACTTCTATGGACGGGCGATGTTTGGAGATATTATTGCATTTCTCAAGCATTCAAAAATCCTTTATGTTATCTATGCTAGTGTACCTATCTATTTTAGCATCATCAAATCCTTCTGGAACACGGCGAAATACATTCTAGAAGAGAATCATGTTGAACCCAAGGTTGAAGATAAGAATATTGTTATCGATGTGGCGTTTATATGTAAAGTACTACAGTTTTAGGATACCGATGATGACAGGTGTGAATTCGAGAAAGACTTGATCATGGGTTTGTTTGTATGACTAAAGTATAAAGGTGGTCTGTTGAGGTCTCAATACAACAAGGCCTATCTTTGTAAGCATTATAAGTACTTACTACACGTGCTTATACATTGCTTCGGTGGACGCAATAGTGGATTTGATGAGTGTCGAATTTCGTTGAAGTCGACTTTTGTTTCAATTGTACTCAATAAGCCGTTAAACTTTTTTGATATGGTGTTTTATCACCTAAAGGATAACTATACTACACGTTACGTGAAGAACAAGTTCTTAATGTATCCAAGATTCTTACAGCTGATCATTAACCATTTGGAGCCGAATTTGTTGAAAGATACAGAGAATTCTGAATATATGTTGGTTCTTGAGCATATGAACGAAGACACAAGAGGCGTGTGAGGACATATCATGGACAAACCATTGAGAAAAAACTGATGTTCAAGAGTTTAATTTGTCACATTGCTCGAGCAAATTATGAAGCTCCACATGATGATCATTGGATCCACGATGATTCAGATTCCGTACGTCAAGGTGGTGAAGGTGGGAACAATGGTGATGGTAATGATGGTGATGGTGGACATGGTGGTCTAGGTGGTGCAGCTTATGATGCTGTTGAGCGTAAACATAAGGGGAAAATGGTTGCAGTTGATTAGCCAACAAAAAGGAGAATCCGTAGAGGTTCAGGTGTTGATATACAAGATCCAAAATAACAAGTTCCACGGGTTGTTGTATCTACTTCTAATGTATCTAATCCGCAAGCGTCGGTGGTTACTACTCTTGTGAGTACCCCGGGTGTTACATTATTGACGACAGCCTCTACTGATTCGAGATTTGCATCGATTCCTCAATCTATGTTATCTTCGATGCCATCTCCTAAGCAAACCATAACAACGACAAGTCCATCTCTTTCTTCACGACCGATGAAATGTCCGGACATTGCTTTTATGTCATTCAATCATCCTTAAGGTCCTATGCATCCGGTGAATCCGCCATTCTTCAACTTGCCAATTCAACAACAGATGAATCAGTTTCCGAATCTGATTCACTTACAAGAAAATCAGATGACGTCTGATAGGTTATTTTAAGAACATATGCGAGTAGATCAGCGCAAAATAGAGAGCCATTTGTCATATGTTCAGCTTGAAAACCAGGAATTGAGAGCCCCGGTTACTACTTAGGGGGGAAGATTGCCAAGCAGGAAGAGATTATTGTTCAACTGACTTGTAAAGAACACATGTTAAAGAAATTGAAGGATAAAGATGATGAGAAAGATCTTGAAGCAGTTTATAGAGGTGATCAGCAACCAGGTGTTGGTACATTGACATCTGGTCGTGGTGGGGGTTTGACTAAAGGTGATTCAGGGGAAGCATATAGTAGTTTATCACGATTCTACTAATGTGTAACCTGTGAATGCTGTTAAGGTAAACATGGTCTTATTTGTTGATACCTGTGGTGTGGTGATGAGTATGGTGGACGATAATGAGATTGAAGAAGGAGAACTTGTTGATCATTCATTGACAAAAGAACAGATTGTAATATTGCTTAATTAAAATGAAGAGCGTTTGAGTAAGGATAAGGTTAAGGAAAAGGTAAAGAGAAAAGTAAATGATGCCAATACAAGAACTTCTGATGATGGGATGTTTATACACAATAGTTCAAGGACGAACAACATTGTTGAGGTGTTAAGGTATGTTGAATAAGAAGACGATATGCAATTGAAAGCTCATGCAACAGCTCATCAAATGAAGAAGTTTATTGCTTCAAAGACGGTGAAAGGCGATATTATCTCGTGGATGTGCGACTCGGAGCTTAATATATGTATAGTTAAATGGGAGCACGGCATTCAATACTTTCAACGTATTGCTGATGTCCTTCCATTGCTAAGGTGGGATGTCCGTATACTAGCCAATTATGAATTGTGGTGAAAACCAGACGGCGGATTGGTTCCATAGGTATCTCTTGCACGGGGTAAACTATGGAGTCAGGTTCTTCAAGCCGCAGGTGCCGACACGGAAATATATTGACGAGATTGATCCAAGAACTTGCTGGAGAATATTGGTGCCTAAAATAAAGCCACCTCAGACGTTAAAGAAGTTTCATGTAAAGATTTTTCCACAAATTCTTTACAAGAAATTCAACAGGTGGTACTACGATAACAAAACCGATGAAGTCGTGATTGTGTTGGGCTTGGATTTAAAGATGGAGTTCGTTAGGGTTATCGATCCAATGTGGTTGGTTAACTTATCTGAGTCTGACAATAAGGATCTGTATAAGAACTGGATCAGGTGGGCAAACGTAAGAGATAATGAATTGGCAATCCAATTCCAACATGTGTTCAGAATTCATAGCAGTGCTGATTGGAAGACCAACAGGTTCAAGCCTTGAAGTCAAAGAGCTTGAGATGACGGGGAGTTTGTTGATACATGTTTATGCGTCTCTGTCTTTGCTTAATGTATTTTGGTCTTTTTATGTAAAGTATAGGGGTATTTTGGTAGTGTCACACCCGACCCAGGAGGTGTCAGTCGTGACCGACTGGTATCAACCATGAGCAGCGGAAAATAAATAAACTTAAAGGAAATTCATAATATGCTAAGAGTTTGCAAATTCAAAGGTACAACTAAAGCGAACGGGTCACCATGACCCTTAAATTGTCTTAGGTTCCTAACACCATTAATCAGTGTAGGATGTCATCTAACGATTACATCTTATTTATCAAGTAGTCTTCTATGACCACATTACTTTATTCTTGAAAACCAAGGCTTCTACGGTTCACTAAGGCGACTAGGGCTGATTCTGTTCCCCAATGGCTAAGTTACCTGAAAAGTACATACTAAAATACGTCAACATAATGTTGGTGAGCTCGTGAGTTTAAGACACATAATAATAAAGTTGACACATCATAGTATATCACGTATCAAGTCTAAAATCAAACCTGCAACTAACATAAGCATCCCCAACTCATACTAGAAGTTATACCGTCCCAGATTATCGCCCTGCTAAAAGCAATAATCAAACACGTAGGTTATATGCCGCAACGATCCGCAGATCTCAGTGTGGTTTATTCAACATAGGGTCACTGTGCGTGGGGGTCTCCCAAATAGTACTACCCATACAAGCCTTCGGCCCATCCCCTCGGGCTAATGATTGTGTAAAAGTTAGGACAAAATTTAGCAGTAAAACACCCCGATAGTTCCATACCATATAAAAAGTTTAGGAGTATGTACTAGTTCCCAAAAATTTAAGTAAAAAGGGATTACGCACGAGACTTACCGAATGCTCCAAGTAAATCAACGATTGACTTCCCGAAAGTGGTGGTTCCTATGGTAAATAACGAATTATAAATACTTAACTCAACTAGTTTTAACCTCAATAAAGATTCAATGGTGAAGCGAGTATTTAAATTTAAGTGGTGGCCCAAGTGTTAAGTTCCCGGTGGATAAAGTTTCCTTTTATTGAAAGCTTACTCTTATACAATTTATAATGTTTTTATGTGTGTTCAAGTATTTAGTTTAACTACTAATTGTGTCAATAATCTCGTTTTACTTGACCGGGTTTTAGTAAAGTTTCTATATTTAGAAAGTTCGGGCCTTATGTTCGGTTGCGGGTTACCATATGACCATGAACTATATAATTTATTCACATCAGTAGCATGTCATTTCTGGTTGGAAACATCAGGCCTCGGGTTTTCAAAAGTTAACAACATAGGTAGTTATCGATGTTGTCGGTTTTTAACGACAAGCCTTTAAAATGTGGTTTTCGTAAACAAACTCCCTTATAACTAAAACTCCAATTTTTCCAGAATATTAAGGTATTCAAAAATGTATTATTTTCAGATCTGAGATTTCAGCAAGTTTGGTGATGTAAGGACTTAGTTCCCGAACATTCGTTTAGCAGTCGTTTTGGTGAAAACCGGGTTTAGGACTTGGTAAATTTTAGGAAAATAAGTAAACACTAAAATTATAACTTTATTAAAATATACTTAGTGTAAAAAAAATCAGAATGTTCATATTATTGTATTTTTGAAACTGCCCGTTCGGTTTATGTCGGTTCACCGCAACTAGCGGTTAAATGTCAAATCTTGACCAAAGAGGTGTTGTTTTTCCATAAAATGTTTTATACATATATATTAATTATTTTAAACAAAATTTTCTGGAAAAATATGAATCTTACCTTTTTGTAGCGTTTTAGTCTTAAAAACCGGCTCGTTCGGTTTTAAACGAAACAACACTTTAAAGATTATAAACGGGCCCGTTTAGTAAATCCGATTTCCCTTGAACATATCTTAGCTTATTTTTACCTTTTTAAAATTATAAGCTTCTGTTTTAAGGGTTCGGTTTCATAATATTTGGAAGTTCGGTTTAACTTGATTCTTTGTTCCAAAAATACCCTTTTAAACAAAACCCCACTTTTGGTCATCAAACCACTTAAGACTAGTTATGATACATAAAAATAAGTTGTTTTTACATTCCATGGGTTTTAAAAACATACTCTTGGCTGTATTAATGCTAACGAACTCGGTTTCGCCCCGTTTGGCTTCTAGTTCGGTTTTTAATGCGAGTTTTCGTGAAAACAGTTTCGGGTAAGCTTGTTATTTTTCAAAATATCATTTTTAAAGCTGTATAATAATGTTATAATCTTATTTAGGTTTACGGGCGTATTTCTTAGTTAAACGAGTTGCAAAATACAGGTTTAGAAGGTTTTTAATATACGGTTGTTGTAAACTTTCGGGGCTGGTCTTGTGCAGCTTATTGGGCTTATTTTTACTGTTTTAAACTTTTGGAATTTATGTTAAAATTCAGAAGTTAAAATGGTCACTTGTCGGTGCGGTTTTCAAACTTGTTTATCTATTAAACGAGTTACCGGACGGTTTATTGTTAGCTTTTGGGTTTGGTTCTTTTCCAGGTTTAAGGACAAAAATGAGATACTTTTAACTTCTGAAACCTATGCTAACAGTTCAGAAGTTAAAAAGTCGCATATTTATCCGGTTTTCGAACTAGTTTGTCTTTAAACGAATAACCGAATGGCCATTATTTTGACCACGGTATTGGGACTGCAATGATATGTGATTTTTATGATTCCAGGCCAGAATTATGTTATGCGGATTCTGGTTATTTAAACGAGGTTTTACTGTTCAGTTTTTGGCGCGGTTTGTTAGGTTGAAACCATAGTTTTTGTTTACAATTTTGAGCTTAATCAGAAAGTTAATTTACCCTCTAACTCAGATTTATTAATATGTTTAGATAAATTTTAAGCAAATTTATTTACTTATTCGATCACGGTTTAACATGCGGGTTTAACACGGAGCCAATACTTAGAATAATATGCGAACATGAACTAATATGGGTTGTGGTACCTGGTGTACGTTAGGGGTTCACGAGCAGCGTGATTCCTTGTTCTTGGACTGGTTCCACGAGCAAGAAAGAGAGACGCACGAAGAATATGGGTGTTGTAAGCGACCAGAATAATAGCAACAATCGAATATGGTTCAGAATCGGAATAGAATAATAGTAGAACACTGGATTACCAGATTTTGGATGCTCCTTGGCTGGTTCAGAATCTTCAGCAGAGAGACAGAGAGAGAAGCAGATAACAGATAGTTTGCTTTGAAGATTTTGTAGGAATAAAGATGATAACATTGATTTAAATTGAGAAGTGGGAAAGATTTGATCAAAGAATTTCTTGGAATACTAAAGGCATGCATAGGCTCTGATTGGGGGAAGGGAGTTGCTGGAACGTGAATGGGGGAAATTGGGCTGCAGGGATTTGTTTTGGATTTTGAGATATAATATCTTTTGTTGTTATTATTATTATTATTATTAATGTTATTATACATAAAATGTTCTAAATATTTACAATGGGGCTGGTCTTTGTATGAAAATCATGTGGAATATATTGTAGGTGATTGTACTACAAATCACGATTCTTGTTTATCGGCTTTTGTTTCATTTGATTCGGTTACCGGACATGATATAGAATGTCGTTCGATGTTTGTGTTATATATATTGGATACCTAGTAAGATTAAATAATTGTTGGATTGTTTCTTAAAATTTTCGAGTTATCAGGCTCGGGTTCGTTTCGATTAAACTAGTCACTGTTCGTTATGTTTTTATTTGGCCAAGCCTATCGACATGCGGTTCGATTCGACCAAAACTCTGTTCGGTATCTATTGATAAAAAAAATTTAGCCCTATATTTGGGGTTGTCACAGGTAGATGTATTGCATATTCGTCATAGTGTACGGCTCATTCGTTAGAGTAGCTAATAATGAATGAGTCCCCATGTTTACTCTTGTTCATTCGTTAGTTATGTTAACAAATGTGAACAACGAATGTGCTGATTTGTTATAGTAATGTATAGGAGTTTAACGTATGATAGCAAATAACACTCATTCGTTATGGCGTGTATAACGAATGTGGTCATCTCCTAAATATACCCCTGTAATGTATTCAAGTAAATTAACAATTATGATTATTATTACACAAGTGTCGTTACTCTGCCAAAATATTCTCTCAACACACACAGTAACACACACTAAAGTAATTGATCCTAAACGTATATATCAAAGACTAGATCCTTAACGTAATAATTCGTATCAATCAGTACACGGTTTCTCAGATCTAAGCAATAAAAAAGGTTCTTCATAATAAAATTGTGAAATTCACCCTGTATGATTATGACAGCCAACGGAAACTTGCCAAAGCTCAACAAAACAAGTTGCCTACTTATCTGAGAATCCAAGCAAGAGAAGGGTTTCCCATGTTTAAGAGAAACATGAAATACATTGAATGTGGAACCTTCTCTAACATTAGATCAAAGAAAAGAAAGAACAACTCAAGAACTTCAATAGAGAGAATCCAGACATGCTCCTCGTGATTGGACTATTCGTAAAGCAATGAAATTAAAAAGGTATATGAAAAAATCAAATGCTGAAGTCATACCTTAAGGAAGAATTTGTGGAGTCAAGTTAGATCTAAGCATAGATAGTTATATCCTACTAAATTATAGAAAGATACTTGGCAAAGTTGAGCATGATGGTGAAATCAAGTACATGCATGAAGATGATTTGCAAGATATTGTTGAGTTGGAAATTCCTGAAATGCATGGATTTTATGTGGAACTCAACATATTTCAACAAAGAGTAGTTGTTGTACTAGAGAAAAAGAGACATGAAAGGTAAAGAAGGATCAAGAGGCATTATGACAAACAAGATCAATGATGGACTTATCTGATTTATCTTTTGTATTTTGTTTCTTGATGTAATTTTTACTTTTATGATTTGATATGTAATGCCAAAATGGCATACTTTAATATTTGTAATCATTTCTTTTAAGTAATGTAATTTAGTGCTTTTAAGGATTTGATATGGATTTTGAGCAAGTGTAGATAATCTTGGTATGTTATAGGTGCATCAAAGTTTTATTCAATCAAGGGGGGAATTGTTGAGTCAAATGAATGACTGAAATATTATCAACCTCCGTAGAAAACGCTAAGTATGGATTCCAAGAAAACCCGGGCACTGCGAGCAAGGAAAATACTTCCTCAAGCAACATATCCACTACCAAGCAGGATATGTCTTCAGAATATTTTAAGTATTCAGTTCGAGCAATTTAACACTTCCTCAAGAAAGGGATGTCCTCGAGCATACAATTTTCGCTACCCAGAAAACTTGTTTTCAAGCACTTCTTTAACAAGTTCCGAGCAACTTTGTGGGGCGAGCAAGAAGCAGAATGAATGAAACATAACAAGCATGTTGGTAGCGAGTTTATGAATTTCTTCTAAGTGATACTCCCAGCAAGGTTCAGTTTGAAGCAACTAAACAGTACTCGAGCATACAATTAGTCGTTCTAATAAAAACTAAGTTAAGACTAAAGTGATTCGAGGAAGAATTCTCTTGCTTTTGGTAGCAACACCGAGCAAAGTTTGGTTTGCTTGTGATGATGAAGTTTTCTTGAGAAAAATGTTTGCTCGATGCAAATTATTCTAAGTATATGCTTGCTTGTAGAAGTCCAAGACTGGCTTGAAGATTACAAGGTCAAGGAGCGGTGCTCAACAAAGACTAAAGCTTGCTTGAAGACCTTTTACACTTATGTATTTTACCGTTTTATTAGATTTTAGGGTTTTGAAAAGGAATGTCAGGGTCCCTATACATGGACCCTATACATAGAATGATTGAGTTAATCTGTTATACGTTTTTCTTTATTTAGGAACCTACTAGGTACTGTTAATTCTGCCTTCATTATTAGTGTTATTTATGTTTATTGTTATGTTTGTTCTTGTCAGACGCGGTTTTAATGATCTTGACACATAAATTGTTGTCTAATAGTTGAAAAGGGACGTAGCCTAGAATAGGAGAGGAAACTAAATCTACATAGTTTTTAATTGTTTGGAAGTTTGTTATAATAAGTTAATAAATGGTGAATCGTTTTAGAGGTTAGCATGTTAATAAGGTAAGTGGTTGTGGTGAATGTGAATTGCCAAAATTTCGGAGGCATTTTTTCACACCCTCAAATTTCAACTATAGGGTTTTACCGCAAGTCACATTACAATCAAGATATAGTTCATTCGTTATACCAAACAATCATACAAAGTAATTAATCGTCATTTAAGTATCATTGAAACATGATAAATAAGTAAACCAAACGTTTAAAAAGTTTGAGGGAGCGTTGAAGTAATAATTTTAAAATATTAACCTAGTGCTCAAATAAGCATAACCCACCTCAAACCAAAGCACATGTAAAAACATGTGTCTAAAATAAAATGTGCTACTCCAAAGCGAGTTCATGCAACATGAATCCAACGAAGTATCTAGAGACCTGGCAAGTATAAATCCTAAAGTGTTAAAACAAGGTTAGTGAGTTCAAAATTTATAAATGAAAACAGTGGATTTAGTATCTAGGGCATTTCTACTCTATCTAGGTAGGTAGCTTACTCGCATGTTACTAGACAGTTGAACAGAAACTGGCTGTTAAATTGTTGTTTTCTTTGTACCGGGTCTATGACAAAACACTGGCATGAATGATAGGTAAATTTTACACCAATTACAGAAACTCCATTCATGCTAGCACAACTAGCCCGAGTGGGTTTGTCAAACCCAATAGTACTACTTAGTATTACCCCGTGAATCCCATCTTTAACGGTTAAAAAGTGTAAGGACTTTAGTGATAAAAGCATCTAGTACACAGTGGATGTACAGAAACTACTTGAACTAAAACATGGTTCTTGCGTTTCTTTTCAAAACCAGTGTATGACAAGTTTTGTGTTTTCTTCCAAAAAACAAGTATATGAAAATCATTTGTGTTTTCTTCCTAAAAACTAGTATTGAAAAGAGTATTTGTGTTTTCCTCCTAAAAACAAGTATACATAACCTAATCATTGAATAAACTATATTGTATTTGAAAAACAAGTGATAAGTATACAATAACAAACAAAGAGAAAGACAAAATGGTAACTTAATGAAATAATATATATTAATGTAACCGTATACTATATAATATGAACTATTGCATTATAAACCGATTAAAATCATAAAATAATATATATTAATCAACAAATAAAATAAATGAATATATAAATGAGGGAATAGTTAGCTACATCAAGTATAGGCTCAGGGCTATGTGGCTAAACAATCAAACATAAACAATCGATCCGCCTACAAATATAACCCATCGTATAAGAGTGCTAATGTATGTTGTTGAGCTCAAAAGTAGGGGGCAGGATCCCTCCCCGCCATAACTAAGGTCTGCCCTTTGAGTATGCACTCACCTTAAGATGTGTTTACAGGTTTCCACGAACAACTTAACAAGAAAGAATATACATGTTTACCAAGTGTTAAAATATGAGTGTGTGTTCAACACATGATTCTAAAACGCATGTAAAGACACCCACACGTACACAAGTTTGACCCGAAAACTAGTTGGTGATAAACTTGATATCAATAGTAATAAGATGTTCTAACACGTATCATACATCGCGATCACCTAAACAAGTAATTCATCATATAACTCAAGTTCAAATCATGTAATTCACGAGACAGATTTTAGCATGCGTAAATGGATTTTATTGACAAAATTTATCTTAAAATTAGATTATACAAATCTTACCAAAGTAACATAAATGTGTTAGGTTTCTCAAACAGTTTTTGTTACATTTTTCCTATGAACAAAAAAATCACAAAAATTCAATCATTATAGACAGGTACACGCAACTAATCACAATGCACAACATTAAGTCTAGACTTGGTTAATCCATAATACTTTTCCAAACAAGCAAGATGAGTTTGGCTTCTTCCTAACTCATAGAATTAGAAATGGAACCGGCCCATTTGGTTTTGTCATTAACAAGTTATGACGTCGGGAATCTAGACAAAAAAACAACTTAATTCCCGAATTAGGTTTTGACATGAAATATTGTAAAATCTAGAAAAATCAAGCACTTGTCCAAAAATTACAAACCCTAGTTTTTTGAAAACTAGACTTGAAGTACTAGAACCTAGAATCAAGAATCAATAAAAAAACAATCATTTATCATGTTACAGCAACGACAATAAGCGAGTATGAATTTGTTATACTTCTTATCTTAACAAAAACACATGCAATAATCATATTCACGACAAACCTAATGTTCTAATTCATAAAAAAAACAATTATATAATATCATAAAATCATATGGCATTCACATTACAAAAACAAAAACAAAAAAAAACATGTCATCAAGAGTTTATCATCAAGAATTTAAGGGATAAACTAATCTAGAGTTAAACTTTATGTACTTACGTAATACGATTCCTAAAACAAGTAATGATTAAGAGCACTCCTAAGCACCTTAAGAATACCAAAATCGCCCAAAGCACCTAAGGTATCATCCAAAACGTCTGAATACGTTTTTAGGGTGTTTAGGGTTTTAAAAATCGTTTAAACAAACTTTTCCCGGCCTAGGTATCGGTCACGTATCGCAAATCGCCACCACCATGCCTGTATCAATGCGTGACGGGTCTTTAAAATAAAATATATGTTTTTTAAACTAATAAAATGTTAGGCAGGTATAATATATATACCAAGGCATGTAACACATATAATCATATACACATAGCAATTATATCTAAATTATTTAAAGATATTGGTTTTAATACTCTCAACTTTTACCCGTTGGTTAATATAACTCCCAACTTTCGATTTGTTACACACCACTCCCAACTTTCACTCTATTTGTTTCTGGCACTCCCGAACTTAATGAACCCTAACTCCGTTAATTTTTTTTGTTGATGTTGCATTATTCTTGCTGACATGGCATTGTTCTTGCTGACGTGACTCTTTCTAATAAAAAAATAATAATATAATAATAATATCTCACCCCACCCCCCCCCCCCCTATTTGTCTTCTTCATCTTCTCTCTCATCCAACCACCACCCTCAATACACACAACCACCACCATCACGCCAACAAGCTACCACCCTCAATACACATATACCACCACCATTGTACAACTCCTCATAGGCACCAGCACCACTTGACAACTTGTCACATTAGTTTCTTGTTCAATCAGTGCTCAATCGATGTTCACGAAGTCAAGATTTGAAACTTAAATACCGACTCGAATTGGGAAACTGTAGAGGCGGCTGTGATGGAATCAGTGGCGAGGGAAAGTGAACGGTGGTTGAGGATTGTGTTTGGGATGACAAGGTGTGATGAAGACCATGGCGACGGCGATTAAAATGAACGATGGCTGAGGGTTGTGTTTGGGATGACAAGGTGTGATGAAGACCATGGCGGCGGCGGTGACGACGATTAAGATGAATGGTGGTTGAGGGTTGTGTTTGGGATGACAAGGTGTGATGAAAACCATAGCGGGCGCGGCGATTAAGATGAACACGGGCAGGGACGGTGTGGTGGTTGTTGGATGGTGACGCCAAAACTGGTGAGGGTTGAATCAATCGGTGGCAGGGCAGGGGTCTCCGATGTTGTAGATGCTGTGTTGATGAAGATGACGGCGACGACGGTTAAAGATCAGAGATGATGGCTCAAATTGTTTGATATAAGTATATTAATTGATGTTTGATAAAAAAAAAGAAAGTAATTTCCATGTAGGAAAGACACATCAGCTGAGTTAACTAAGAAAATATTATAAAAAAAACCAAGTCGGCGTCTCCACTAACGGTGTTAGCCTTAAGTTAACGACGGAGTGATAAAAACAAATATGGTGAAAGTTGGGAGTGGTGGGAGACAAAGTGAAAGTTGGGGGTGTAACAACTCGGATTTTTCAAGAACTATATCTTTATCAAAGCCGGATTCGGTTCAGTGTTCGGGTTATTTTATTTAATATATTACATTTATCAAGTTTAAATTTGTTTAAATATTAATATATTATTATTAACTT
Organism: Bidens hawaiensis; assembly: GCF_021521415.1. Classification (NCBI taxonomy): domain Eukaryota; kingdom Viridiplantae; phylum Streptophyta; class Magnoliopsida; order Asterales; family Asteraceae; genus Bidens; species Bidens hawaiensis. The sequence continues at coordinate 126,535 of NW_027494376.1, forward strand.
ATTATTTATTTATTTATAAATATATCTTTCTTATTTGACACTTTTAGCCCAAACTATATAATTTTATCTTGTTTGTATCCATACTCAAACCCCAGGGTCCAGATTGTAAATATCAATATAACCCATATTCTTTATCTGGAGATCCATAAACCAAACCCAGATCCACTTTATATTTCTTGAACCCGAATTAACAAATCTATTTACTTGGACCTTAAATCACGCGTCTATTTTGGAAATTGAATCAAGAAACGCGTTATACCTTCCATCTTCGGCCCTACCGACAATTTAATTTGGTTAACTTGATCAATTTTGGTTCGTTTTCCTTATTATGTAAAGCCGACATCATATGGATTCGATTATACATGTAAACGATCTTTATAATTCAATAAAACCAGTATATACCATCCTTTGATCATCGCTTATGAAACCCCTAAGTCTAATTGCTCCTTTGAGGCTGTTTGGTACCGTTTCTGGTTCGAGTTATGGCCGCGGCTATGTTGTGGTCGTTCATCATCATAACATCATGATTTATGGTAATTTCTTATATGATTCTGGTCGTTTTAACATGTATTTTATTAACCCTAAATTTAATTTGACAAACGTTTAACAGATTATTCAATTGTTGAATCTAGGTTTTGTTTTTGAATTGGGAATAACTTTTGGTAGTTTATTAGAATTCATTTTCGATATTCAACAAATAGATTAACTGGCTTGTATGGCTGGTTCATGTGGGTTAGTCTCTGTGCACCGGTCAGGGGCGCGGGTTCGAACCCCCTGACCCAGTTTTGCTATTATTATTTTTTTATATATTTTAGATGGATTTTTAGATATTATAATTAATATTAATAATAAACGAATGTTATTCTTACGTAACCGACACGTTAACTAATCGTTTTCCCGAGCCTTGGTTAAAAACTATATTTATGTGTATATATGAGATTACTAAAACGGATTAGAGATTTTGATTTATAAAAAGGTTTCGGTTGATATATACACTAAGAATATCACGCTAGTTAACATATAGTGTTTTATAAAAAAGATTTATATTTTACATAATATTATTATCATTTATTATTTACAACGTTAATTTAATAAGAAATGTTATTTAATAATAAAAATATATTATAATTAACTAACTAAGTTATTTTATGGATTGTATAACTATTTTCCATATTTTAACAAGTGCTATATTTAAGAAAATATGATATCGGGTAAAAAAAAAGATCTATAAACTAAATACGTTTAAATAATATATAACTTAATTAAATAATATTAACCATCAACTCTCGAATCATATCATATCCTTCAACTTTGTATATTTATTTTGCATTCAATTTCTTTATTAGGCCACATCGTCAACGTGTGAATCGCCGCCATCATTCTTATTATTTTGTCATTTCCTTTGCTCGTCTATTGAGGTGAGTACCACATTCCCCTTTTACTTGTTTTATCACGTTTTGGGGACATATGCATATATTTCTCATATATACTTATACACAAAACTGCAACTATTTTCTTATGTGTTAACAACTTATACCTTACATGTATATGTGCTTACATGCTTTATGTGAACCGCATTCGGAGAGGTCCAACATAATCTCAGAATAGTATGATCATACGCTAGTCGTTATAGTCTTTGTGCTTCTCGAAATCTCAGTTACACTTGCTCATTTGGTTAATTTGTTATTCTCATATGACTTGTTGCAGCTACGTATTTTGTTATATATACTATATGTACAACTAAACTGGTGTGTTGCTCACTCAACATGTGTTGTTGACAAAATTCTATTTTAAACGCATATGCAGGTTATCGTAGAAATTTAATGCAGATTGGTGAAGACTTAGTGAAGAATTTAAGTTAGAAGATAATTAATCAAGATTATTTGTGACATAAGTTGTATTGATGCATGAATTTGGATTATGTATTTGTTGTATTTGATTTATTTGAAAACTTAATTTAATTAATAGATATTGTCATTTTAATAATGCATAATAGTAACCTTTGAAAAGCTGTGAGCAATCAGTTCGCCCCGGCATTTCCGCCGTAGGTTGGGGTGTGACAGATTGGTATGAGAGCCGAAGGTTTAAGATAGGTTGTTAGAAATTTCCTTAGACACATGTTTAGGAGCCCTATACGTGCTTATTTGCTTGCCTTATGTGTTCAAAAATTATTTGTTTACAGCTTTCTTAGATAATTATCTAACGATTATTTAATATTGTATTGTTATGCACACACACACAATTCCGAAGCTATACTTCACTCTCAAAATGTTTTATTACTCTGAGACTATGTCTCATTCTCAAAATGTTTTTATAACTTCGAGGCTATGCCTCAATTTTATAATATTTATTTTAAATGTTATTGGATTGTCTTTTATTGTCGGAAATTTCCTTGTGAATTTCCTAGCTTTGTTTTTGCTCGTTTTCACTTAAAACTAGGGAGTGTGACAAGATTCCCCGCCATAGTGGAAATTTTCATGCGACCGACACTTTAAGCGTTTAATGTAACCGGCTAAACGGTTACACCTTTTATTGTGTTTTATTGTTTTTAAAATGTCTAGTCGGGTGTAAAACCCATGGGACGCCATGGACACGCCAACTGTACATTTGCACAATTTGTTATATTTGCGATATTTTGTTGGAATATTATCATCTGTGGTGATACACAAGATGTTTCAACTACTTGTGCGTGAGTTCGTTTATTCGTTATATAGTTTGGTCGGTCAAATCGCCATGTAAAGCTCATGGGTCGACAAACTCAATTGATTCGTTGATTCGTTAATTAAGTTGGGTCATTCAAATTGCCATGTAATTCTCATGGGAGGCCGACTAACACATTTGTTTTGGTTTTGGTATGCTAATAAGTTGGGGAAACAAAATGCCATGGAAAGCTCATGAGAAACCCAACACCTCGAAGAACATTCGTTAATTGTTTTATTTGTTTGATTTTATACAAACCAATTTATTATTTGACTTAACTATTCAATTATTCTATTATTCTATTATTAAACTATTCAATTCCTTATTTACTAAATCATTTTTTTAATCAAGATCTATTGATTCGATCTACTCATACACTCAAAACATTTTTATTCTCCTGATCGGATACAGACCCTTCATTCATCAAGACTTGGTTATCACGAGCTAACCAAAACAATTTACACTCATTAAAATAGGTTATAACCTATTCATCTTATCACATTATTATAATGTCAATAACTTAATTAATTTAAATAATATAATACAATTTAATACTCATGACATCATATACATAAACTATCAAACATATTTCCAGTATTCAACCTCAAAATGTTAGTTTGTTAAAACATGTAAAACTTTGATGAAACTCATTAACTCATCAAATTAACCCATTGATTTTCAATTTGGATTCTAACTTATCCTTAAGTTATGAATAAACATCAGCATAACATATTTAAGTTTCGTTTACACAATAACTCATATGAAATCTACACAACTATCCAATCTTCTCATCAAATCACATCTTTATTACTCATAGAATGTTTTCTTAACATGAAACAACACCAATCATTTATTTTCTATAACCGCATCATGGTTACATGTTTAGTGAAGGAGATAACTCATGCAATCTCTAAAATATAAACTCAGTTTCTAAAACATAAATACAATCAATTCAATATGGTTCATTAACTTCTTCGTCAATAAATTCAATTCATTTACCCTTACTCAATCTCATAAAAACAACAACAACCGCAAGTCTAAATATCAACTATATGCTGTCAATCAAGTTAACAGTCAATCTCAACAAAATTTTAGCGTCTCAAACCAGAAACTTTACGTCAAAATTCACTCGGTATTCTTCACTTACTATCACTGTACAATTCAACCCTCATATCGTTTTGTACATAAAGTAATCATTTGATTATCTTGTTAATACTTGCCACGACTATGAAAATCCTAACCACCTACGCCATGTGTGTTCCCGACTCAATCATATTCATCAAGCTCAAAATTTCCAAACATAATCTATTAAACCCTACTTTGCGACCTAATCAGAATATTTCAGTTCAATCAACTTTAATTATTCAAATTTTTACAGATTTAATTAATCAAGTTATTCATAACTAAGTTTATTAAAGAAGATGTTTTTGTCATTTTTATCTAAACATACTTTACCTTTATCAATCGTACATTATAATAAATCTTTACTCGATTTTTGGATTTACACAATTTCAATTCTAATAATTTATAAATATGTTCACCCAACACAATTTATCTTTTCAAAGACAACTGGTTGCAGCACTATACTTTCAAAGGATGTTTGAAAATTTTAATATTTTATTTAAAACAACTCAAAAAATAATAAAATAATAAAATCAATTCATTTTTTTAGCAATATTTTAGGCAATGTACCCCCCCCCCCCTCTCATCTTATAAACTTTTACTTTTAATCCTCATGACGCAATTCCTCACTTATTAAGAAAACAATATTATTTTCTCGTAATTAAACATTTTACTATTCTTATGATTCCCCAGTTTATCCCTCATCTTATAAACCCTCATTTTTTTGGCCCCATAAAATGTCTCATTCAAGAAACCACTATCATCCTCGACATCAATCGTTTGATTCTCACAACCACTGTATGGCTGCCTGTATCGCCAAGGAGATAGCTGCTACGATCCCTCGGATAGTGACCCGAATTCAGAACATCAATGCATCTGATTCAACTTTTCCCACAAATTCCTCCACTGGTGACTACAAACCATTTACCTCCACTCATCCTCACAACAAGAAACGTAAGAACCTTGCTGCAACAAACCCTACCCACTCGCAAGTCTCCTCAAACAAGAAACCTTACCTCGGTCATTTTTCCGTCATGCTCCATTTGTAATCATCATCACTCGGTTAAATCCCAATGTTGTCGCTGCATCTAATGTAACCGTTATGGCCATTTTGCTAACACATGCTGTGTCCCGCCTATTGCACAAGTTGTTCCGCAACAACCATGTAACATCCTAAATTTTTTGTATTTAATAAAAGAAAGTCGCGTTTAGTTATTGGGTCTAAATAATTAATTAGTATTAATAAAGATCATGGACTTGGACTAATTAGGATGGATTAAAGGGAATGGGCCTTAGGTCCATGGGCTTTAAGGGATATAAATATCCTCTTAAACCACCCTAAAACCCTAAATCCTCATTTCTTTCCATCCTAATCTCTACACACTCAAAAACACACACATACACTACACCAAATACGGCCGAGAGAGAGAGAGAGCGAGATCCGAGTCCAAACGAACGCTAGTTGGGATTAGATCGTTATTACACGAGCTATATACAAGATTGAGAGTTCATAACCAAGTTAAACGAGATCCAAACGAGCACTAAAGGTATGTCTTTTACCTTAAAGTCTACGTTTTTATTAACGTTTAACCTTGAAACTTAGAACGGATTAGATCGGGTGTAAATGGAATGTAAAGTTGTAAACTTGATGTTAGAGACGAACTTAACAAACTCGCGGCTGCTATGACTCGTTTAAAAATAAACCCTTAAACCTAGTATTGAATGTTTTTGAACTTAAAGGTCCAAACTTTACGTGTTTTCGGGTCAAATCATATCCAAAAACGATCATAGGAATGATCACGGGTTAGTTAAATACCATATCCTTGGATTTCGCGTTTAACGGAGACGATTATGAGGATCAAGAACGAACCGCGGCTGCTGCTGGGCAACTTCGCCTGCAGCTAAGTTCGCTGCAGCCAAGTTCGCGTGCAGCAAACTCGCCAAGAAAGTTCGCGTGTGGTTAACTCCGCCTAACGATAAGTTCGCCACTTTAAGTTCGCTGTGTTACAAGTTCGCTGCTTATAAGTTCGCTAAAGCTTAACTTCGCCGGACCCTAAGTTCGCCAGAAACTAAGCCCGCTGAATGTTAAGTTCGCGTACATATAAGTTCGCCTCATTCAAGTTCGCCTGCTACCAAGTTCGCCTACTATTAACTTCGCTGATGATAAGTTCGCCAAGTTAACTTTGCTGAACGTTAAATTCGCTTAAAATGCTAAGTAAAAGTAATCCAGTAATAGACCACGAATCGGGCTAACAAATAAGGCTTAATTCACTTTAACGAATGAGTAGGTGAATAAAATAATAACTTAAAATCCTAATGAAAAATGCGTTAAGACAATTAATGAAAATAAAATTTTTCCAAGCTGACCTGGCAACTTAACCCCAGCCAGAGGCTCTGCCCCTTGGACCCCGCTAGGGGCTGCCGCCCCTAGAACCCCGCTGCCAGGGGCGCTGCCCCTGGACCCCCGTTCGTTGTGGGTTATGTAAAGATAGAAATACGATATGAGTACTAATAGTCGATTGATACATGTAAATGTTATACAGTTAGCCGTGCACAGCTCAAGAAAGGGATTACGATTAACGGTGAACGTAACCGCATTCAGGTGAGTTTCTAGCCCCATTTCCTTGATATGTTTTTGGGGCTGTGTGCATACTCGATGTGATTAGTTAATCACTTACCTTAAGTGGTAAGTGTATGCCTTATATGATTTATGTATAAATAAATGCTTGACGATGCATGAACGATCTTCGGATATTGCATGTGCCGTCAAGGGATAGTATAAAGATATGATTGACATATATATGATGTATAGATGATGTTTGGATGTATGAATGTTTTAATTATGAATGTATAGAAAGGTACGAAAGGTATGGATAGAACGAGGGAACCGACCTTAATAATGTCGGCGAATGTAGGGAACCGACCCTAATAATGTCGGAGAATGTAGGGAACCGACCCTAATAATGTCGGCGAATGTAGGGAACCGACCCTAATAATATCGGCGAAGGTCATAGGACGTAAGGCTCTTTAAAATGTATGTGTATGAATAAAAGTATGTATGTTAATATGAAAGAAAGAATGAAAATACGTAAGTATGTAAATATGGAAGACAATAGGAAGGTATGTACTTTCGGGTGAATATGCAGATATGAGAAAGAATCATACGTTGCCTGTTTAACTAGAACTCACTCAACGTAGCTGACTTTTAGTATGCATGCAGGCTAATCGACTGAGGCAGCTGGCTTGAGGGAGACACATGGCAATACTGAAAGGGCTGGCATCTGAAGATTGGTCGTGATGATTTGACACTATGTTTTATGTTAGGTTTTAAAAAGACAAATTATGGATGATTGTATCGAATGGTTGACTATTTTATTATTACGCGAAAGTTTTTTTTAATTAACTCTGATTTTAGAACTGCGTTTATGAGTAAATCCAACACCAAAGTAGGCTACCGGTAACGGGGTCTTACAAACCAACCCCTCATGCTCAACCTGACGTTCCTAATACCCGTGCTTGCTACCATTGTAAGAACCCAAATCACCTCCGTAATGCATGCCTTCAACTCACCCAAGCTCATCAAGCCCGGTCTAGAACTACACCATACTACTTGACCCATGCTTACCAAGCTCAAACTCATCAACCTCATGTCCCTCAAGCTCCTCCCATCAATCAAGGTCACCTTTACTTAACCCAACACTATCAGACCCCACAACCGCAAGCACAAGTTTACCAAACATGTTTCCACGAAACAACTCTCTTGCAAACCGTCCAAGCTCCAGTTTTCCAAGCAATCCCGAATCAATCTACCTCAACTGCTCCTACTTCTGCAACTTATCATGGTGCCCCTAGTCACGCCAATTAATCTACTCAACGATATTGAAGACCTTTGTCGTTCCCTTTTGTCTATCTTAATTTTGTCTTTTCTTAACTACGTATTGTAACGCCTCTTTATGGCTTTGAATTATTTCCACATTTGAACTATTTATCTTCTATCTCTTAAATAAAGTTCTTTCGGATTAAATAGATTGTTTATTTAAGCCTACTTCTATCTTATATCTTTACCTTCACTATTTATAAGCTACCCTTCTTAAACTTTAAATACTTATAGCTTTATACTTAAAAGTCGTCTTAAAATTTCTTTGCTTTATTAAAAATCCACTGACTTTTAAAATTATTTTATACATTGGTGACTTCTTAGGGTTCTAAATTAAAACTCCTTAAAACTTTTGTTTTCCTCAAATGTTTAAATGTTTATATAACCCACACAATGGGACGAGTTATGTGGACCATCTGGCGATCTAAATAATTATGGTCCGGAACATAATTATTAAACTCCTCGCATGGGAATCATGATTCGAACAGTTGTGTGTCATAAAAAAGAACCGTTAGTAGTTGAGATAACGGTACAAATATAAAGATGATAAGGACATGGTGGATACGCCGCTAGTATATCCTATATATAAGTGCCCTTATCGGATTTCATATGAAGCGTTGTTTCAGCTAATCAAAGTTCTGTATTATGATTAATTTTGTATCATATTTAAATTTTTTTACTTTTGCTTAAAAATTTAACGGTGTTGTTATAGTTTTCTTTAATTTGGGGACGAAATTTCCTAAAGTAGGGGAGACTGTAAAAACTCGGATTTTTCGAGAACTATATCTTTATCAAAGCCCGATTCGGTTCAGTATTCGGGTTATTTTATTTAATATATTGCATTTATCAAGTTTAAATTTGTTTAAATATTAATATATTATTATTAACTTATTATTTACTTATTTATAAATATATCTTTCTTATTTGACACTTTTAGCTAAACTATATAATGTTATCTTGTTTGTATCCATACTCAAACCCCAGGGTCCAGATTGTAAATATCAATATAACCTATATTCTTTATCTGGAGATCCATAAAACAAACCCGGATCCACTTTATATTTCTTGAACCCGAATTAACAAATCTATTTACTTGGACCTTAAATTACGCGTCTATTTTGGAAATTGAATCAAGAAACGCGTTATACCTTCCATCTTCGGCCCTACCGACAATTTAATTTGGTTAACTTGATCAATTCTCGTTCGTTTTCCTTATTATGTATAGCCTACATCATATGGATTCAATTATACATGTAAACGATCTTTATAATTCAATAAAACCAGTATATACCATCCTTTGATCATCGCTTATGAAACCCCTAAGTCTAATTGCTCCTTTGAGGCTGTTTGGTATCGTTCTGGTTCGAGTTATGGTCGCGGCTATGTTGTGGTCGTTCATCATCATAACATCGTGATTTATGGTAATTTCTTATATGATTCTGGTCGTTTTAACATGTATTTTATTAACCCTAAATTTAATTTGACAAACGTTTAACAGATTATTCAATTGTTGAATCTAGGGTTTGTTTTTGAATTGGGAATAACTTTTGGTAGTTTATTAGAATTCGTTTTCGATATTCAACAAATAGATTCACTGGCTTGTATGGCTGGTTCATGTGGGTTAGTCTATGTGCACCGGTCAGGGGTGCTAGTTCAAATCCCCCTGACCCAGTTTTGCTATTATTATTTTTTTATATATTTTAGATGGATTTTTAGATATTATAATTAATATTAATAATAAACGATTGTTATTCTTACGTAACCGACACGTTAACTAATCGTTTTCCCGAGCCTTGGTTAAAAATTATATTTATGTGTATATATGAGATTATTAAAAATGATTAGAGGTTTTGATTTATAAAAAGGTTTCGGTTGATATATATACTAAGAATATCGCGCTAGATAACATATAGTGTTTTATAAAAAGATTTATATTTTACATAATATTATTATCATTTATTGTTTACAACGTTAATTTAATAAGAAATGTTATTTAATAATAAAAATATATTATAATTAACTAACTAAGTTATTTTATGTATTGTATAACTATTTTCCGTATTTTAACAAGTGCTATATTTAAGAAAATTTGATATCGTGTAAAATAAACAAAAAGATCTATAAACTAAATACGTTTAAATAATATGTAAGTTAATAAAATAATACTAACCATCAACTCTCGAATCATATCATATCCGTCAACTTCGTATATTTATTTTGCATTCAATTTCTTTGTTAGGCCACATCGTCAAGGTGTGAATCGCCGCCATCATTCTTATTATTTTGTCATTTCCTTTGCTCGTCTATTGAGGTGAGTACCACATTCCCCTATTTTACTTGTTTTCTCACGTTTTGGGGACATATGCGTAAATTATATTTCTCATATATACTTATACACAAAACTGCAACTATTGTCTTATGTGTTAACAACTTATACCTTACATGTATATGTGCTTACTTGCTTTATGTGAACCGCATTCGGAGAGGTCCAACATAATCTCAAAATAGTATGATCATACGCCAGTCGTTATAGCCTTTGTGCTTCTAAACATCTCAGTTACACTTGATCATTTGGTTAATTTGTTATTCTCATATGACTTGTTGCAGCTACGTATTTAGTTACATATACTATATGTACAACTAAACTGGTGTGTTGCTCACTCAACATGTGTTGTTGACAAAATTCTATTTTAAACGCATATGCAGGTTATCGTAGAAATTTAATGCAGGTTGGTGAAGACTTAGTGAAGAATTTAAGTTAGAAGATAATTAATCAAGACCATTTGTGACATAAGTTGTATTGATGCATGATTTTGGATTATGTATTTGTTGTATTTGATTTATTTGAAAACTTAATTTAATTAATAGATATTGTCATTTTAATAATGCATAATAGTAACCTTTGAAAAGCTGTGAGCAATCAGTTCGCCCCGGCATTTCCGCCGTAGGTTGGGGTGTGACAGATTGGTATCAGAGCCGAAGGTTTAAGATAGGTCGTTAGAAATTGCCTTAGACACATGTTTAGGAGCCCTATACGTGCTTATCTGTTTGCCTTATGTGTTCAAAAATTATTTGTTTACAGCTTTCATAGATAATTATCTAACGATTATTTAATATTGTATTGTTATGCACACACAATTCCGAAGCTATACTTCACTCTCAAAATGTTTTATTACTCCGAGACTATGTCTCATTCTCAAAATGTTTTTATAACTTCGAGGCTATACCTCAATTTTATAATATTTATTTTAAATGTTATTGGATTGTCTTTTATTGTCGGAAATTTTTTCCTTGTGAATTTCCTAGCTTTGTGATAGGGAGTGTTATCTACCAACGGGAAAAAGTTAGGAGTATTTAAAACCAATATCCCAATTATTTAACATGTTTGGTTCGGAATTAATCACCAATGCGTACTGATAGACTCTTGTGTGTGACTCGTGTAAATGTTATGCATGAATATTTAAGATAATGGAGTATGTGTTGACGAAGTTAACTTGAAAATGTAGGGTGTCACACATTTGGCATTAAAGAGAAGGGTATGATCCGTTTCAACTATGTGACGATGTCTTCATTCAGCATCACCGTTATGTTCGGTTGTATGTGGTGGTCATCGGTTGTATGTGGTGGTCAGATGAGAAATCCCACAAGAGGCTAGATAATAGAATATTTTAATATACTCATCACCACTGTTAGGCGAAATAGGGCTTTATTTTTTTTCAATTAAAAGTAGTTTTCAATGAGTCTTTAAAAACTAATGAAAGTGTTAAGTGAATTGGATTTATGTTTAAGTAGGTGCATCCAACTGTATTTTCTGAAATGATGATCAAATAATATATAATATTTAGAGCATTCACAATATGTACTCCAAATTTATGTGAGTGAGAGCATTCACAGCTCGTCTCATATTCTTATCCTTATAATTACATTACATAACACTACATTTCTCTTTCCTGTTTATTTAAATAATACTTTTTATACTTTTATCATTACAGTTTTCTCTCTCCTCTACTCACAACCAATAACAAATATTAAAAAATAAATAGAGACAAACTTTGTTTCCCCAAATTTACAAAAAATCACTACATTTATCTCTCCGCCCTATAATTTACACTCACAGCCATTCAAAACTCCACTATATAATTTACCAATTCCCCTCACATAATTATGGGCGACGGGTTGGGAATGCTCTGAGTTCTTTATATTATATGAAGTAGTTGTAAGTGGTTGTGAGTGGAGGAGAAGAGAGGGAAAATGTTATTGTTCATCAGTAAATTTGGTAAGACACTTTTTACACTCCATAATTTTCTTAATGTTTTTTGAAAGTGGTTGGAGTGGAGGATAAAGAAAAAGTAATATTAAAAGTATAAAAGGTATTGTTTAATTGAAAAAGTGAAAAAAATAGTGATTTGTATTGTAATTATAGAGATGAAGATGAAGTACCTATTGTGAATGTTCTTAAAACCATCAAATGAAGTAATGGGGAAACCCATACAATCAAAAATAAAGATAAGAATTGTAAGTGTAATAGAAATGATAGATGAAACATTTTTAAATGCAACGTGAAATTCAAGAGTTGTTAAAAAGGAAATTGAGGAAATAAGAAAAGATAAATGTTGTAAAAATTCTAGAATGCAGATGTCCTAAGTGCTAGTTCTAAAAGACTTGTTATTTTTGTACATATGAAAGGAAAGAAATGGTTAAATAGAACGAAGCTCATAGATCCCACGACTTGCCATTCTATGGAGAAGAGGCAAGTGAAAACGGAAGTCCATGATAACAAAATTGAAAGAAAACTACTTGATGAGTAAATTTTTATCAGTGCATAAACAATAAATTAGAAAAATGTTACGAGAGATAGAAGGAAAACATAGAAGATTTTTTAGAGTGAATGAAGTAATGTTAAATAAAGTGTTAAAAGGCCAACATGAGTAATTACAAGCGAGGAACCATCACTGATGAGAAGTTCATCGGTACCATCATATGGTGTGTATAATGACAAGGAACTTAAATAGTCAGTAATGTGATTACAAGCTCCACTATCAAATAACCAAGTATGATTAGAGGTGTTATTGTTGTTGGAATTATGGGCGATTCGGGTCAAGTCAACGCGGGCCGACCCGGTTATGACCCGTGAGAGTTACACTGGGGCTAACGAACATCGAACCCGCTTAATGTGATTAACCGGGCCAGACATAATTAAACAAGATTAATATGGTGGATAAGGCTTTTAGTGCTAGTGATTAGGCTTAAGGCTCATTGGGTTTGTTAGTGACTAAACCTAATTTGTGCCTATAAATACCTTGCATATTATTCATAATAATCAATCCTAACACACAATTCCCACTCCACTAAACCCTAGCTGTCACCAGAATATCCACCACCGCCTCCGACCGCCGGCCGCCGCCTCTACCGCCGGACCGCCGTTTCTGCTGGACCGTCGCCGCCGAAATTCTTGTGTCGTCTCCTAGCTTCGTTCGTTATACCTCTGTGTCTCAACCGGTTATTTATTAACCGAGGTAAACTTAAATACCGTAATTTAATGTTTATCTTTGTTTGGATGTTTGACTCGTGCTCGTATTGTTGTAACTGTATCCTGCTCGGTTTCGTTTTGATGGTTACTCGTTTTGTTTTCTGTTGTGTTTTGTTTACTTATTAATATGATTAATAACTTTGAAAACAAATCTTAAAATCAGGGTTAAATTGTTAAACCGTTGACTGACCACCGTTGGAACCCAACAATGGTATCAGAGCCTTGGTTAAAACGTACGAGTCGATTCCGGTCATTTCACCGGATTTACATCATAAACTTTAAAATAGTTAAAGTTTTTGACCTAGACATTATTTTAGGGCAATCTTGATTTGGTCAAAGTTTTGTTTATTTTATTTGACCAAAATATTGCCCAATCTATTTTTTATGCGAATATGTAAATTTGGCCCGACCATTGTGTGTTTGGATGTTTGAGCTTGGTTTTTGACCATATGGTTGGTTCAAAGTTGTATTTATATTCGGTTATATTTTTATAGTTTTTTGGCCATATGGATGGTTCAAAATTTTAATAGGAAAAATGTTAGTATTTCATTATATTTTGTAATGAAGAAGAACCGAAGATAACCGAGGACAAGCTCACGGTATCGTTGGAGTTGGTGGGAGTCTTGACGAGATGACGGGATGCACCAAGAGTCCATCTTTGTGGTTGTTTGTGTTGTTACCCCTAGACCCGATCGACCTTGCTAATAGGCTCTAGCAAGACCGATCAACTTTCTTGGCCATTTGGGATTTACATATTCTTATTTGATATTATGGTTGCTTGCTTGATTATAATAGGTTATAATATCACCAACCTAATACCAAATAATTTTAAAATAAATATTTTAATTAACCAATTATGATTTTGCAAATTAAAGGCTATTTAATTTCCAAAAGCTCATAACTTGATAGATTTTCTATCAACTTAAAATTGGTTAGTCATATCGCGACAAACTTAGTTTTAATAGGTTATTTGAAACAAAGTATCCTGAGAGATGAAAGGGTTCATCATGTTGTTTCGATAATATACAGTAAAGACTTTTACTCTATTCGGTAATTCTAAAATTAATCCCAATTTGAAATCAATAGTATATGCCATCCTACTTTAAGTCACACTTGAGGCATACAACGAAATTTCAAGTGTTTGGAGCTACAGCATCGCACTTGATTTCTAGCCTATCCCATCAAGGTGAAAGTGTTTCGTTGACACATCCGGCCCTTTCACATGTGACTATACTAGGATGACTATTACTTTACTCTTCTGTTACGTGCTACAGCTGTCTGAAGACTTAAAGTGAGCATAGATGAGGCTAAACGTGTCTATTTAGCCGATCATTATCTTAATAGGCCTCATAATCGGGAGTTGTGCTCTCTTCACAATTGGCAATCGTTGTCAGTCTGCCTAACCACTTATTAATGTTGTGTGCTACAGCTGCCATTAATAACTGGAAGCCAGATTATCAAGTTCCTATTTTATTAATGTTAATGGGTCATTAATAATAGGATTATAACGTTGAAAATACTAAAAGATTTACTTTTGCTTTATTTATCAGATGTCGACTAGCGAAAACTCGTCCTATGCCCTTAAGTCTATCCTTGAGAAGAATAAACTGAATGGCACCAACTTTATTGAATGGCACCGCAATTTGAGACTTGTTCTCACCATGGCAAAGAGACTGTATGTTCTCGATGGACCTGTTCCAACCGAGCGTAAAAACAGTACAGTCACTGCTCGAAAAGTTCTTGAGAAGCATAGGGATGACTCGGCTGAGGTCTCCTGCATTATGCTAGCCACCATGACATTCGAGCTTGCCAAAGGCTTGGAAGACTTTGGTGCCTATGAGATGCTTGAGCAACTCAAGGGCATGTTTCAGAAACAAGCCCATCAAGAACGTTTCGACACCATGAAACAGCTCATTAGCTACAGGATGGAAGAGGGGTCTTCCGTCAGTACGCATGTCGTTAAGATGAAAGGGCACATCGATCAACTCAAGAAACTTGATTATCCCCTGCCAAATGAGATGGCAGCGGACTTCATATTGAACTCTCTCCCCAGCTCTTACGACCAGTTCGTAATGAATTTCAACATGAATGCTTGGGTGAAGACAGTGTCGGAGCTTCACAACATGCTCAAGACGGCTGAGATGAACATTCCCTCTAAAACTAATCAAGTTCTGATGATTCGATATGCTGGTGTCAAGAAGCCTAAACCCAAGAGTCGGGGTTGTAAAGGCAAAGGCAAGAAGAAGGTTAGCATTGCTGCCAGTCGCACCACCAATTCTTACAAAGGGGTTCCAAAGATACCACCGCCGCCCCCTGAGGAGCGCCAGTGCTACCGATGCAACCAAATGGGATACTGGAAACGTAACTGTCCTGACTATCTTGCTGAGATCAGGATGAAGAGGGCCAATGGAGAAGGCTCCTCTAGAGGTATTTCCATATACGTTATTAAACTTTTCACTGTCTATAGCAACACATGGGTATTTGACACCGGATATGGTTATCACATCGTTAATGTCTTGTAGGAGCCTGAAAACTGGAAGAAACTGAAGCAAGGCAGCATGGAACTCATCGTTAGTGATGGGAAGAGAGTGCCCGTTCTGACAACTGGAGTATTTCATTTTACTTGTCCATATAGCCTTATTGTTACTTTGAATAATTGTTTGTATGCACCTGGTTTGACCAGAAACATCATTTTAGTTTCTTTTCTTTTTGAACAAGGTTTTAAGTATGGTTTTAATGGCATTGCTATTTCTGCTTACTTGAATGATATCTTTAATTTGAGGCTAAACCTCGAAAAGGTATTAATGAGATTGATGTTCAAAATAACAATAACGTATATAATCTTTCAAAATGTATCAGATCTGGCATCAATGATGCATTTCTATGGCATTGCCGACTTGGTCACGTTAACAAAGCACGAGTTAAAAGACTCCAATCCGAAGGGATTCTTGAATCCACATGATCGGACTCTTTTGACGACTGTGAATCTTGCTTAGCTTGCAAACTCGCCAAGGACTCCATCACTCATAAAAGTGAACGACCAAAAGATCTGTTAGGACTCATACATACTGATGTGTGTGGATCTTTCAAAACCATGAAAGATATTTCGTTTCTTTTATCGACGATTATAGTGGATACGCTTATGTGTATCTCATGAAGCATAAGCATGAAACTTTTGAAAAGTTCAAGGAGTTTCAAAACAAAGTGGAAAACCAACTTGGGAAAATCATTTAGAATTCATCAGTCATCTAAAAGAGCGTGGAATTGTTTCACATCTCACTCCACCCGACACACCCCAACATAATGGTGTGATCAAGAGGAGAAATCAAACTTTGCTAAACATGGTTCGATCGATGATGTGCAGAACTAACTTGCCTCGCTCCTTTTGGAGTTTCGCCCTTATGGATGCCGCCCGCATTGTCAATCTGGCTCCAACTAAGAAGGTAAGCAAAACCCCATATAAGATATGGCATGGGCGAAAGCCCAATTTGTCTTTCCTTAGAGTATAGGGATGTGATGCATATGTCACAACTGAAACTGACGACAAACTCGATCCCCGCGGCATAAAAGTTGTTTTCGTCAGATATATAACCAAAGCGGTAATTACTTCTTTCATCATGATACAAATTCGATTTATATCAAGAGGAAATGCCACTTCCTCGGGAAGGAATTTTTCGATCGAGAAACTGGGATAACATTGTCGATCTTGAAGGAATTTCTCGATCGAGTAACTAGGGACACTTGACCATCGACCCCTACTTATACACATGTATGTTCATTAAAGTTACACATTTCCAATCTAACCCTAATTTGACATATGTACATGGTAGTTATATATTTTCCATATTAACGCTTCGATACCCTACACTTTAATCATAACACAGATGTAATTTGAATATTTACAATATGACCCCTAAACATTGGCCCACATGGATTAATCAAATTAGTGTCCAACAGGGTCGTCAATGTGCGATAACGACGACGAAGTATTGACTGATACCCAAAATTACATAATCATTTACCCAAACATATGCTCCAATCATATACCTGAAAAATTGTTAATTTTAACTTTTATTTCCCCTCAACTCTTGTCTATTATTGCTTTATTTTTAATAGGTTCATAGATTAAAAATAATAATTTTTTTCTATGGGATATCTAGTTTTTAATATTTTTTATATTTTTATGTTGTGAAGTATATATACAAAATTTTATAAAAGTTACAATGATATTATTTATTTATTGTAACGTGTATATAAATATATATATATATATATAGCATCGTATTATAAAGTGTAATAGCAGTTATATGAATAATCTATCTACCTATACTAATAAAAGAAAATAATTCTGACACATGACATTCTGAGATTAATTCTCACCATCAAATTCCCGCCAAAATCAGTTCTTATCTATTAATGGAAAAGAAAAAATATATGGGTTCTAAATATAGTATTGATTATAAATTTAATATACCATATTAATTGGTCAATCTCTATTAATTGAATTATTAGTGTCATAAATTATATTATAAACATACTTAATATAAAAAAAGTATTAATATAATAATTACGTGTCATAAATATATTTTCTTTAAAATTGAAATGTATATATAAAAGAACTTATGTGTAAAGAGTACATTAACATTCAATTTTTGAAACATCTTTATATTGAAGAAAACTATAATAATTTTTTTTATTTTTTTACATCTTCTATTTTTTATATTTATTATAAGAATATTGTGATAGTTGAACAACTGTGTGTTTATAAGGACAAAATGAAAGATGTTTAAAAGGGAAAATTTGGTGTCTTTTTTGTTTATAGCCGTGTATGGAATGTAAATATTTTTGTGAAAGACTTAGCTACATCTTTCACATCGAAAGACCTCGTTATTTTAAATATTGCTTCCAATGACATTGCTTCATTATTGTATACCGATATTAGAACAATACATTCTTAATTTAAAATTCAAATATATTTGATGAGATAAAACGCCTATATTTGTAATACATTTTTTACATAATATAAAGAGACTTGATTATCTTTTTTTTTATTTGTATTAAATTATTCATTATAACTTATACATTAACTTATCCCTTGTAATACACGGGTTTCTAAAGCTAGTAAAAGGTATAAAAGAACTATGATGGTAAAAAAATGTACTTGAACATCCCAACAGTATTTTTAGCAAACTAATGGGTATCCCCAATATGCGCGAGTGTCGAATACTTAACGGGTAATTACCTAACAAACACCCGACGGGTAATAGGTTGGGTATGGGGACATAGTTTTAATAAAGGGCGTAAGACTGGAATTAATCTGAATCCGGCTCATTATCATTCCTAGTATTCAACCATTTGTTTCCTCGTGAGCTTTTGAAATAGTGTAAATACAAAAGAGAGACCCTAAAGACTAAGAATAAAATTACAACAAAAAAATATAATAAAAATTAATCCATCTTATCTAAATTGATACAACAATTTGAATATTGAATTAAAACTATTGAACTGATATCATATGCATTTACACCGATCATAAAGATATGATATAATTGCAATTCTAAATATGTTTTGCCGTGCTAAATTTAGGAAATATAATAATTACCATTCACGAATCACTAATCAAATTTCTCTCTAAAATTAGTACAACTCAGACTATAAAATTAATGTTGAAGCCATAAAATTTCACTTGAGTACTATAAATATACCTAAAAGAGGTCAAAGCTACCAAGACCAATAGAAATGGCACCATTCAACTTCAACATGTTTATGTTCATGGCCATTTTGATTGCACCCATGGCCTTCAAATGCCTGGCGACCAACCACATGGTAGGCGATAGCGATGGATGGAGCAACCCGAGATACCCGTAATTTTATGCTGAATGGGCATCGTTGCATACCTTCAACATCGGAGACACTCTATATTTTAACTTTCTCAACGAAACCCATGATGTTGCATATGTTCCCCAAGAAGCATACGATCATTGTCATACTAAAGGAGCTAAAATCCTCATCAAGAGTGGGCCCGGCGCGATCAAGCTGACCAGCAGTGGAGCACAACACTACATCTCTACCCATAAAGGTGAGTGTGAGACACATCAGAAAGTAGCCATATATGTTCAACCTTCTGTCTAAGTTTTTAAATTTATATTTATGGTTAGTGTCATGATTGAAATGAAATAAAAGTTATATGTTTCGGTTTAGAACTTATTATCCGGCTTATTATATTATACTCGATTTTTAATTTTTTTTATGTTTTATTATTATTTTTTTTATATTTCTTTGGGTGGTGCGTTGGTATCTTCAAGCCATTATAGTGCGATATATGTAATGAAAGCCAGATAACTGAAGATATGGTAAAAGTCAATCTGAAAAAGATTATTATTTTGGTTAACATAAAAACTTATTACAATAATTTATAGATAATATACTTGTTTACACGGATCAAGATAAAATATACTTATTGCAATGACAAATATGTAGGATATTAATTTGGTCATTTATTAGGTTACAATCATACTATATAGAGTTAATATGTTTGATATATATAGGCATAGAGGTTTATGTTGAAACAAATATATATAATGTTATTTGATATAAATTTCATATGATACTAATGACATGTAATCTAACTTTGATTTGTTAAATCATATTATCATCTTGGTTCTTCAGCAGCTGTGTTTTTTTACAAGCCAAAAGAATTATATTACTATCAACCACCACCGACTAAAAAGAAATTAGTCAGGGTAAAAACCAAAGAATTTTAAATTTTACAGTTATTACTTGAAACCTATACGCCATAACCGTGTCAACCAGTGGCTCCTTGTTGAGATTGTGTTTATTAAAAACAATATCATTCTGTTTCCTCCAAACGAACCACCAACTCGAGAAAATAATCGCTTCAATTAAATCTTTCTTTTGCTTACTACACGAAACAGAATTCAACCAAGAGCACACCTATCACCCCGGCCTCAGGGCCTATCTGCTTAACCAACAATTGGTACTATTTGTGATACTCAACTATCGTGTATAGAATGTCTAACTGTTGTTAATCCGAGGGTCGTATGCCTTTTAGTATACGTCGGATGTGTGGTTGAAAGAGGCAGTTATATCAGTTTAAGACATGCAACCACCCCTCTAGCTTGATGTTATGACGCGATGTGATAATTGTTTTCAAATGAATCCTTTCAATAATAGACATCTTGTTGAACTTGAGAAATAGATCAGTATCCCAATTCCAGTTGTTCCTTTCAGATAAATAGTTTTTGATATCATCTCAATTCTGTCCTAAACATGCCTTTAAATGTTTAAATCGTTCTTTCACTTTAACTACATGGTGTGCAACAACGCCATCACACCATCCCGATTCAGTATTTAACATGTCTGCAAGAGCTTGAATTGTTCTTTCCTAGATATATGTTTTAGATGGTATGTATCATGATCGATAGAGAAACACCCCGTGCGGGTCATCGTCTTTCAAAATACACACCAACGATCCTTTAGGACAAAAATAGATCGATATCCACAATCATATAAAATTTGTTAATACTATGAACCACAGAACTATGTTCCTGTAAAATTGGTTAACCAAGACAAGTAAGAATTAAGAGAAATTAATGGCGCAAGAAAAGACGGGAATGGGAAGGATTACTTATTACACGGAGTTCCAAGTATATCTGCAACCTACAATTCCCCTAACATCAAACAAACACAAAGACACAATCCTATGATAGATGTAAACACAACACAGGAAGCCGGCTACCATGACGACTTCTTAACACTATGCCGACATTATAAGTACACGATATGTTCTTGTATCAACTGTAGAAACATTAACGTACAGACAGACTGACTGACTGACTCACTCTACATGTCAAGTTGCCAGCACCCTATCTTTACCATGGTTCGGACTCCACACGACTCCCGTTCACGAATCCCTGTGCCACACCTTCTTCAACCTTCTTGCTTGTTTCTTTCTCTTTATCCGCATCAGTCAAATTACCCTTTTGCCCCTCTTCAACAGCAGCAACATCAGATGGGATTTCTTCTTTTGCGTCTTCTGCAGTAGCACTGGCGCCATCATTCTCGGCCTTATCTTGAACTTGTGCAACCGGAGTTTCTTCTTCATTGACCTCAGCAATCACCTCGTTTACAGGCTTAGTTTCTTCCTCTGGGACTTCACCTTTGTTGTTTTCAACGACATCAGCAACCTCATTTACAGGCTTAACTTCTTCCTCTGGCAGGGGTATTTTTGGAATATCACACACCCCCTCAGCAGGGGGCACTTCCTTTGTTGTTTCGTCTTTCTTTGCTTCTCCTTCAGTTTCCTTGGGGGCACTTTTGTCCTTTTCTTCTTTCTGGTTGTCATCTTTCTCTGCGCTTCCTTCACCTTCCACAGGCACATTTTCATCCTCCTTTTTGTCATCGGGTTTTTCTGCTTCTTGCATTTCAACGTCTTCTGCTTTCTCTGGAGCTTCATTGTTCTCTTTTTTGTCCTTCTTAGCAGATCTTTTAGCCTTTTTCTTGACAGGTTCAGTTTCTGGTGGTGGTGGTGGAGCTAGCTTTACTTTCTCACTGATTCTTGAAGAGCGCCTTGGGGTTTCCCCGGTCCCCCAGTCAAATTCTGAGATTTTGGGCCCACCAGGGTGTGATTTCAGGTATTGATCCAGCTGCCTCCTGTTGGTGATCTCTTCACCAGTTGGTGCGGTGAACACAATCTCATTTTTCTTTGGTGTCCCTGATTTCTTTGGCAAGAACTGCATGTAAACAAACCGATTGATTAGAAAACATATATCCACACAAAAAGAAAAACACATAACAGTTCAAGTACTAACAGTTTGTCATGAAAGAAAGTTTAAATTATTTATGCTGGTTATTGCCATTACTCATTCTTTTAGTTCATTTGTATTTCAATTTTATCTTTTACTAACCAGAAACAAATAATTAGTCAATACACCCCGCCTAAATGGTAGCTGAATTGGGTTGGAACTTCCGAACTTATAATCTAAATCTGAGCCTCAGAAGGAAAAAAAAAATAAACTCACTGTAAACTTAGAAATATGACCAGCTCCAAAATTTCCTTATTTACCAGACCAATCAATATCTAAACCTCAATCCACTTTACCACTATTTGTCTTCATAGGTGATAATAATCCAAGTTATATAGACAAACCTAGAACCACCCTGTAAATATTCCCAGTTCATGCAACCCAAACCTTTATAGAAGTTTGTCTTCCAAAGATAATTTATGAATCAACTACCATACTAAACCCTCTCGTTAAATACATATCCAATCGTCCAAAGAATGTCATTTCTTCAGTGAACATCAGTCATACTTCACTCGTACTCATAATAGCCAATCAATCATATGAGAGAACTCACAAATAACTAACAAGAACTCCAAATTGATCCAAATACAACTCTAAAGTTTCATGATGATTGTTGTTACACCATGTATGTCCTTAATCCTCAGAAGTTTCTACAAACCAGAAGCAAATATTCTTAAAAGACTTAAAAGACACTATCAATCAACTCCGATTTATCATCTTAAGCTTAAGAACCAGTAAAGAGACTCGTTCAACAGCAGAATATCCGTCAATACCTCAAATAATATCTACATATAATCTTGAGTCTCTTTGTTTGAGCTGTCATAGGAGCAATGTCTATTTAGCATTTTCAGGAATCACAAATATTGCAGTTATAGAAGTACCATAAATGTAAAAAAACAAGAATATCTTCTTTAACGAACCCATATCAAAAGAATAAAATATGATAAAACTGACGTGTAGCATTCTCAGGAATCGCAAATATTGCAGTTATCTTCTTTAAGGAACCATATATGATAAAACTGACGTGTAGTAAATATTGCAGTTATAGAAGTACCATATTTTTTAAAAAAACAAGAATATCTTCTTTAATGAACATATCAAAAGAATAAAATATGATAAAACTGATGTGTAGCATTTTCAGAAATCACAAATATTACAGTTATATAAGTACCATAGATGTAAAAAAAAACAAAACAAGAGTATATTAATTGACAAACCATATCAAAAGAATAAAATTATGATAAAACTGACGTGTATTCAATATACATAAAGCCACATGCTCAGATGCATGCATGAATCAAATAGTAAACAAAAATAAACCATTCAGGAACCGAAGAAGTCTTCTACCCATTAAACAAACATAAATGTTTACCAACTTATTCAATAGACAAAAGAGACAAATATCATTTATCATCACCAGCTGCTGGTAGCAAGCCAAGCATAAATGTGAGAACCACAAAACTAAGCATTCAACTCCAACTTCAAGAATACCTATTTCAATGTAACCTCGTGCTTCAGTTATTACCTTAACTCATGTCATTTTAACTCTTCCCTCCTCATAAAGCTTCAGCCTTCACTATGGAAAACTTTACTGTAACGCGAATATATGCAAAATAGGTAAAGAAGAGTGACTTCAGTAGCACAAGTTAGAATATCATGCATTAATCTTTTTATACTTTAATCTTCATCTAAGCGCATCAAAGCATGTTTCATTTCAAAGACACCCCATTTCTTGTGATTATCTTAAATAATTAGACGATGATGATGATAATTATCAATGCCCTTCATGCACAAGAAGATTTCACTTCTAATCTTTCCGCTACTTATTTACCGTTTTCATAAAAACCTATGTGCAAGCATTAAAAAAACCTGAACATTGACACATTTTTAACTCAATTAACATAACAGTAAAAAAAGAAACCATCACAAACTGGCTTTAAAAAATGAAATACGTAGAACGCATTCAAATCCATACCAATAACAAAAACCTAAAAGGGAAATCAATTCTCTCGGATAATCACTATACATGTCTTTACTTAAGCACCCATAAAAAGAATAAAATATATGAAGAAAGAGTGAAAGACCCACTAGCTATTTTTCTTAGTGAATCTAAAACCCTGACTCAAAATACTTCAAGGATCCAACATAGCTGTGACATCTGTCGTTTTCTCACCACATTGACTCACTATAACACACAGCAACCATCCAACAAAACATAATTCATGTATATCTCTCAATTCATCTAAGTAATAATATCTTATGAGGTCCAAACACTGAGCTTTTGCTTCATCTATTGAAAGATATAAAACACTTGCCGTGCTTCTTTTGTGAGCATATATCAAGTACCTTCCTCCACCAAGGTATATTCTTAAATTCCACCATGAGACCCTTCCATCCTTTTATCTTCAAAGAGTTACTAAAATTAATTATCTAATATAATAACACATGTCTCAGCAGCAACTTGATAGCTGCTAACTTATAAGCTAGTTCCCTATAACATAAAATCAGATATATTTGTGAACACCTCCATTCTTATGAAGTATGAGCATACTCTCTGAAACTCCTCTTACTTACAGATATCCTTTCTGTCTTAAGAACGTTCACAAAGCCAGCTACAATAAACTAGATAATACACAGAATAATATTTACATCCAAAGCGTTTCTTTACACCAACTACCATATTACTCTCAGTTGATCAATTTTCATATATGAATTTCAAATACATCAGAAAAGACGTTATGAAACTGTGTTTTTCTGCACAAGGAGTGACACATGGAGAAGTAAATATCTACAACCGGTTAAAGAACAACAATTTTCCCAAAAATAAAAAAGGTAAAATTAAATCTGTGATGACCTTTCAAAAATATACATCATACAAAACCCTCAATTTTCCCAAAACCATAAATAACACGGTTCTGAAATCATAACCTTGAAACCCCAAAAACACACGAAAGTCAAATCCAAAATCCAATTCTTGACACAGTCATCAAACTATACGTTAAACTAAATCAAGAAAATTAACCAAAACCTACAGAAATTCGCATACAACCCCTCAATTTTCCCAAAAATGGCGGTTCAGAAATGATAGCTTGAAAAGCCATAAAAAAATAATTTAATTCTATCAAAAACCCAATTCTAGAGAAAGTCAAACCGTACTTGAATCCAAATAATAAAAATCAACCACAACGTACGACAACCTACCGAAATTAGCATACCCGTACACACCGGCAAAAATCCCCAAAACTGAACAAAAACCCTAGCTAAATTCGTTAACAAAATAGCCCAATTTCAGCAACAGTAAGTCACAAACAGCACTCGAATTGCAAAATTAAACACGAATGCAAGCAGAAACCCTAAAAATATTCACATAAATCAAACATAAAACAGATACCGACATACAAACTAATATTATTGTTATTATTATAATCTATAGATAGAGAGAAATAGAAATAGAGAGAACCGTCTTCTTCCAGCCGGAAGGTGCAGGAAGCTCCAACGAAACAACTTCTTCAGCCATTTTCGAAAAAAACCCTAGCAAGTTTTACGAACCAGTAAGTGTAATTAACATATAATATCAAGAGAGATGTTTATATAGATAATGAATTTTGTAAATCTGGAAGGGCTAAGGGTAGAATTGCAGTTGAAATTGGATGATCTTTTGGTTGAGTTACCTGGGTGTGTGTTTTCTCTCTCTTCGACTCCGATATCTCGTTTGCGATTCTGGGCGTTTGGGAACTCAAATCTCTTTCTTATAATAACCAAAAGCTCATGAATCTACACTTTCTACCCCCCTCCTTTCTATGAAAAAACGTTGTATACTTTAATTTGATCAAGGTTTAAGTTATACTCCTAACTAGGGTCTAAGCTTTATTATAAAAATAAGTTAAGTAGAACCCTTACCTTACACAGGTACTTGGAGTTTAACGCCTAAGGTTGATTGGTCAATAATTCTGCTCTACGTCGTATATCTTGAATTAACCCGTCGGAATTTCGGGACTCGGGCTCATAGCACGATCTATGAGATTATATGTGTGTAAAATGATGGTGTGTTTGGGATGCTTAATGCAAATCCCCCCCCCCTAGACGAATCTTGTAATCCGTCAAGTATCGCGACATGCTGAATATCATATCATCGCGTAGCGTAACACCTTTGTTTCTCCGGGAGCTGCCACGTGGCGACATGTGGCCTGTGTCGTCGTGCCACGTGTTGATACGTGGTTCGACACATGTCTCCGTTTACTTAACGTGGACATCGTGTATCGTGATGGTCCAACGAGTAGGTCCATCGCGTAGCGCGACACCGCCTATATCTTGGTTTTATCCCAAGTCCTTCATGTAACACGATGGACTTGATCCTTGTCCATCGCGACGCAACGGGTTTGAAAATCATTTTTTTACATTTTTGGTCCTTTAACTTTTTGAAGTTTTCAAAATTGGCCCGAAAGTATCGGGATGTTACACAAAGCTAACATCCACCATTAACATACCTCTAAGACTCGACACATACAATAAAATAAACACAAATAGATAAAATAGTTAAAAAAAACATAGCAACAAAAATATATGAAAGAACACATGGATATGATCATGATAAGGCCAACGACACTAGCTCGTGTATCATACGAGACCAAGGGAAATTGCATATACTTCCATGGAACTTCCCCACGCTTGGGTGCTGCTATGGTTATTACTGAAACAAAGAAAACACAAATATACGAAAAATATATAAAGGCCAGGTTGCCTCCTAGTAAGCGCTAAGTTTAACATGTGTTCAACCAAACCGTAGCTAACCCTATTTAGTTGGCCTCATAATCTGGTGAATCTACAATGAAGCTCACTCATTCCTTCTGTGTCTAGTTGATGTCGTTAGCATATGGATATTGCATTGAACGATGCCCATTAATGACTTATCTCACCTTATTCTCAGGTCCTCTATATCAACATCTTCAAATATACCTACCTACCTGAATGATTGTATATAGGACCATTCATTTGCTTTTGAGCTTCCATGGGAAAAAAAATTGGTTTGAGTTGTACACCCACACCTTCTAACCAACTTCAGAGGCTTTATCCTTTCTCCACATACAAAATCATAATTTATATTAACATTTTTAACTGCCCATAAAGCACGATGGGTAACTCATTAGGTAAATAATATTCCTTTCCATTAACCAGCTGATATAGTGTGGTGCCAACATGTGTTTTGAATGCATTACGACAAGCCCACAAGGCGTCATCTAGTTTGTACACTAATCCTTGCGGTCAGCTCATATTGTTTTCTGTAATATTTTTTTTAATCTTCCCATGTGACACCTCTACCTTTCCCCACTGTTTGTAGGTGGTAAGAAGCTGCGATCTGATGGTCTAAGCCATACCGCTTAAGTAGTTTGCCAAAATGAAGGGTCTTGAAATGCCCCCCCCCCCTGCTGATAATAACACATGGAAGATTTGCCAGCCTTACAAAACAATATATGGTCGATGGTTCTTGTAGCAACCGCTTCAACCCATTTTGAAATATAGTCGACTGCCATCTTAATGTATAAATTGCAAAATAAATTCAGAAATGGTCTCATGAAGTTGATTCCCGAACATTGGAAACATCTACCACAAGAATCAGCCACATGGGCATCTCATTCCGTTAAGAAATGCTTCCTAACACTTGCAATTAATATGTAATGTTTAGGTGTTTTAATAATAAATAAGAGGCTTATTTATGTTTAAAGTGAGCCTTAAAAGTAAGATGGGCTTAATTATGGTCTTTAGAGAAATCCTTAATAATGAGCCATTTGTGGAAACAAACCTCCTCTACAGTCTCCACAATCACACCTTAAAACACGCACATTCGATTTCATTCTCAAGCTCAAGAATCAAAGTTACCAACGCTTAGATCTTATCAATAAATCAAGGAAACACCAAAAGAGCAACCACAAGAACATTCAGATATATTCAAGTTCATAAAAGGTATTGTTGTGGGTCAATTTAGGATCTTGAATGGAATCCCTATTGATATCTTTCTTCCTAGTATCCCTAAGAGGTTCAGAATCCTAAACATATATTTGTGTATACTAACTATTAGCTTGCAAGTTACACTTGCAAATTGATAACTAAATGGCTAGTAGACTCATACATGCTTGTAAGTTGGAGCTCCAGTGGATAAACACATGAAGAAAAAAGGAATAGGTCAATAATAGCTATATGAGTGCTTTTTAAGTTGAAGACCTAGTAAATATGCTAGATTTTGGGATACCCGTTATTTTCCTTCACTATATAGTTAGGTTGATGCATGACTTAGAAACACTATACTTTTGCACTCATAACACTCTCATATATGGAACTTCCTACTTAGTAGCCAAAAGAAACACAACGGTGGCCAAAACTGAAAGATCAGACGGACCAACAAGAGTAGAGACCGTAACCAACAAAACAAAAGTCTCATTCAGTGAGGGAGATCGGGATAACGTTCAAGATCCACATCATGACGGTTTGGTTATTACTCTTTATGTTGCTAATTATTTTGTGTGCGGGATACTGGTGGATAGTGGAAGTTCATTGAACATCATTCAATTGGAGACATTAAAGCGAATGAACATCCCTTTTTTTGAGATTGTCACAAAATCCTCAGTCTCGGTTGGTTTTAGTGGTGAAGCAAAGAGCACTATGGGAGAAATTAAACTACCTGTCTTTGTCGAAGGAGTAAACTATATCCCAAAGTTTTGTGTTATTTATGCTCTAACTTCTTTCAATATTATCTTAGGCAGGCCGTGGATACATGATATGAAAGCAGTCCCTTCAACCTATCACCAATGTGTGAAGATGCCGACACCTTGGGGGTGGTTAACATTCAAAGCGACCAACAGGAGACGAAAGACTGCTATGTGTAAGGCCCCGATCCCGGTGCCCTACATGGACGTTGTATTTACTCAAACACAGTTCTAAATATCAGAGTTAATTAAAACTTTTTGCCAAATAATAAACTTCAAACATATATTACAGAATCGTTCAATCTTTTCAAATTAAACGTCTTTTGTCTTTCAAATTAAAACATAAACCATAATAACATCATAACATTTCCTCAAGATGCCAGTGTCTTCAGTCCAATGCCATGTGTCCTTATTCAAGCAAGCTGCCTCAACCTATTCACCTGTAAACATACTAAAAGTCAACTACACTGAGTGAGTTCTAGTTAATCAGGCAACATACATTACATTCACATGCTTACACAATTACGTATCCTAAGATACATAACTTCATCTTTCCTTACATACTTACATGCATACATACTTTCATTCTTTCTTTCATACTTACATACATACATAATTCATTCATGCATATACGTTTTAAAGAGCATTCCGCCCTATAACCATCGCAGATATTATTAGGGTATGTTCCCTACATTCGCATATATTATTAGGGTATGTTCTCTATATTCGCAGATATTATTAGAGCATGTTCCCTTTTTAACCATGCCTTCCATCTCTCCTATAACCATACATACCTTCCTTTATATAATCATACTTTTGTACATACTCATTTCATTATGTGCTTTCATACATACATATTTCATACTAGGTATACTACACATTACTTTCCCTGTCGATACATGTAATATCCGAAGATCGTTCACGCATCTACAAGCATTCATTCATAACATTCATACATGCTATCACATCAATCATCATAGCATGCACTTACCATTTAAGGTAAGTGTATTAACGTTCAAATTGAGTATACACATAGCCCCGAAAACATTACAAGGAAGTGGGGCTAGAAACTCACATGAGTTCGGTTCCTTTCCTAGTTAATGGTAACTCCTCTCATTAACTGGGGGCGGCTAAATGTATTACAATTACACGCATCAATTAACTACTTCTAACTATCTCATACTTCTAAGTTATGGTAACCCCTAGCTACTGGGGTCCGGGGGCAGCGCCCCTGGCAGCGGGGTCTAGGGGTGGCAACCGCTAGCAGGGTCCAAGGGGCAGAGCCTTTGGATGGGGTCGAGTTGCCAGGTCAGCTTGGAAAAAAATTGTTTTCATTAACTGCCTTAACACAATTTTCATTAGAATTCTTAAATTATTATTATATTTGCTATCCCATTCGTTATAACGAATGGTCTCTGGTTAAGCCTCATTTGCTACCTTGTTCGTTATGACGAATTACTTCATTCGTTATAACGAATGGTATGATTCGTGCCTTAACAAGAATAACGAATGAGTAACGAATGAATGAGGTTGTTTGTGATATCCTTGAGACGAATGAGAGGCTCATTCGTTACGGAAGCACACGAATGTATCTATAACGAATGGGTTGATTCGTGGTCTCATCATGACGAATGAACGGATAACAAATGAGTAAGATCATTTGTGAATTCTAGGGGACGAATGAGAGGCTCATTCGTCATGAAAGCGCACGAATGGGCCTTATTCGTATTCGTTATGACTGCTTAACGAATGAATATATGTTCTTATCCAATCTTTGTCTCTGATTGTCAAAGTTAAAATCGTCAAAAACAGAAATAGTCAACATACACCAGATCTACAATTATCCTTCAAATCTTGACGAAATAACAAGAATTTGGTATCAACAGGCTCGTATACATAGCGCCTACAAACCCCAAATATCCAAATATCTCATTTAAATGGTGCGTTTGATTTATATATATTACGACTCTTCATACTCACAATTAACCCATCATACGTTAAAGAATCTTAACAGGAATCATCACGTTTGATTAATCTTTACCTAATGAATCTCATTCAATCAAAAAGGAATTGATTTCAAGGGTTTCTTTTAATGTAACTAGATGAACGAGCCGAGCATAAATGAACTAGCTTTTCGTTATAAATCATACCTTTAGACGAATCGGTTTACAAACACAGTCTGATCTTGGTGCAAGTCTTGCTTGTCAAGATGCTCTAACACCTCCGGATCTTGGTCTGGAATAAAGAAGGGTGTTTGTGTGTGTTTTTGAAGGTGTAGGCTATGGTGTAGAGATGGATAAAAATGAAACCAAAAACGATGCAGGATCCTAAAATCAATCACAGATTAAAGCACTTGAGCAATATGTGAAGAAATACAACTAGACATTCAGGATTCTGACATCAAAGTGCTCATAGGAACTAGTATCCCAAGTGATAGTGAAGACCAATTGATCAACTTTCTCAAAAGCAGGATTTTCACATTTTCCTGGAAACTTGAGGATATGGCAGGGATCTTAAAAACTATTATTACTCATAAACTTGGTTTAGACAAAAATTCCAGGCCCATCCAATAAAAAAGGAGAAACTTTGCACCGTAAAGGAACACTATAATCCAAGAAGAAGTGGAAATATAATAGAGGTCGGAATGATAAGAGAAGTGAAGTTCCCAAGATGGTTAGCCAATATGGTGGTAGTTCAAAAGAAGAATGGCAAATTGAGAGTCTGTATGGATTACACAAACCTTAATAAAGCATGTCCAAAAGATCCATTCCCTTAACCACACACAGATTCAATTGTGGATGTAACTGCTGGCCACGGAATATTGACATTCATGGATGTTTCCTTAGGATTTCAACAAATTCAGATGAAACTATCAGACCAATAGGATACTGAATTGATGACCCCAACAGGTATATATTGTTATGCCCGTTGGTTTAAAAAATGCATGTGAAACATATCATAGGCTAGTCAACATGATGTTCAAGGAAAAGTTGGGGGCACCATGAAGGTCTACATCGATGATGTGGTGGTGAAGTCAAAGAAAACTAGGGATCATCTCTAGGATCTTCAAGAAGCCTTCGATATCTTGGATAGATATAGCATGAAGTTGACCCCATCGAATGCCATTTTAGAGTGGGGAAATTGAAGGTCTTGGGATACATGGCCACCAAGAGAAGAATAGCAGCAAGCCCAGAACAAATCAAAGCCATCTTAAGCCTGAAGGCCTATAACGATTCCGACGAAACCAGGTATACCCTAACCGGTAGACTGTAGTTACGTCATATTTAATGTCGGGTACATGAATTACCATAGTAATCATACGAGAATACATGGTTCATTGTATTGATTGTACGTGAATATATAATTCACCGTATTGAATATGCGATCAATCGATCGATAGTTATTGAAACCCGAATGAATCGAGGGTTCAATTATAGACGAGATATATGATATTTAGTGATGTTACGAAGTATTAAAGCTTCGGGATAAGTGGATTAAAGCACAGAAAAAGGATTTCGATTTAATAGTACGTCGGTACGTTAAACGAAACCTTTAATACCAAACCGAGCAAGAGACGATCGATCAAGCCGAAAAAGATGCGTAATAATTAGTAATATGACGTTTTATGTTAATAAATGTCATGATTTAAGTTTTTAAAGTTTTTAAATCGGTTTTATATAAATTTCATTTTTAAGCCGAAAAACGACCGTTTTAACCCCGTTTTAAGCCGAATTAAACGTTTAACCAAAAAACGAACTGAACCAGATTATCCAAAACATTATCCGGATTACGAGAATCCAAATGAGTGGCCAAGAATGAAGAGGTGGGTCCCACCCCACCCCCACATAATTCCGATCGGCCTCAATGGGGCTAACCCCATTTCATTTTTCTTTTTTTTCATCCAACAATCCAACAATCCTTCAAACCTCTCAACCTCATGATCAAAAACCCGAGCTTTTGGAGCAAGAAAACAAGGTAAAGAATCGAGTTAATCACGTTTCCATCTTCGTTTCTTGAGTTTAATTGCAAGAAAATGAGGTTTCAAAGATGAAAACCGATTCTTGCATGATCAAGTGATGTATACGGGTTATACAAGGGATCTTGGTCCAAGAAAGGAGTTAAACGAATCAAAAACGAATTTTTACGGTTAAATCTTTGTTTTTGGCATAACCGAAACCATGAAATAAATGGCTTGATCGTGAGTGTAACTTGCTTGGTATTGTGGTATGTTGTTTTTAGGCTCTGTATTTAGTGGTAGATAAGGCGGAAAGACGAGTTTGTAGCTTGTAGTGGCGGAAAACGAAAGGTATATTCGGTTATGTTCGGTTTTGGGAAATTTGGACAGATTGTTGATGCTTTAGATTTAGGTCATGAAATTTTACAGAGGTGTTAAACAAATGAAAATATGAGTTCTGTGAATCTTTGGTAATTTTTGGATAAAGGATGAATATTTGGTGAATTTAATGCTCGGATTTGGCCAAAAATGGTGAAAAATAGTTAAATATCATGAAAAATTCTGGAAAATTTCAGATAAGCTTTTCATATCATGTATAAGTCACACACAAAATTTGAGGTC
Source organism: Bidens hawaiensis (assembly GCF_021521415.1). NCBI lineage: Eukaryota > Viridiplantae > Streptophyta > Magnoliopsida > Asterales > Asteraceae > Bidens > Bidens hawaiensis. The sequence continues at coordinate 159,866 of NW_027494376.1, forward strand.
CATTGGAGAAGTCTAAGTAGGCTTTTCGGTTAAACGAGTTCTAGGGATTTCTAGCTCGGTTTTAGTGAAAATGGCACGTAAAAGGGGATTTTGGTTCTGGAAAATTACAGGGGACTATGTGGATGGCAGGGGACATCGAAGAAAAATTTGGGAATTTTCTAAGATCGTTTGGTATTTACGACATATTTAGTGTTTAAATGGTGTTTAAAAATAGATAAATAAATTTTAAATATAGAAATTTATTCTGGAAATATTTTTATAAAATTCCCCACTGTCAAGAAGTGGTTTGTACAAAATTTCGAGATCCGAGATTAAACGGATAATTATTTGTGCTAATTATCAAACTTTTAAAGTTAAAACGCGTAAACCGGTGAAGTTTACTTAAGCGAGCTGACTGGTGTATAAAAACCCTAAAAATGGACTATTTTCATATAATTGAGTTAAACAAGTAAAAATGAATCATCCGAAAATAATTCGGATGATTTGGGTATTTTTAACCGATTTAACAGTTTCCGGTACGCCAAAGACGGAAACGGGTCCCGCGGTCAATCGGGGCGTCTAAACCGAGTACTAATTTCACCACTTTAATTAAATTATCAGTCAACAACTATTTTCGGGTCGTGTGTGACCAAACTCATTTTGAAACATAAAATTGGATAACCGTGCTAGGCACGCAAAACGGGGAAAACAAGCTATTAGAAAATTTGACTGTTGAACTCTAAACGACATCACGATCTGAGTCCAGAAAAGTCTTTCTGGGTTAACCTTGCCCCCAGAACGGGCACAGTGCTGGGTTAACAGTGACCCCAGATGTACCGGTTAACTTGGTTAAACTTATATTAATAATGAGTGTATAGTAACGATCGTAGGGATCATATTACAGATTGGATGTGTTAACTGATAATGATTGTTGTTACCTGCTTGCATGTGCTAAGGTGGGTTTCACGAGCCCCTTTTTCTTAATTGTTTTCAAATATTTTCCCGGGGCGGAAAGCATGTTACTATTGAAATGTTTAAATACATACTGAACGCATGGATTTGCGTGTATTTATAAATATTTGATTGTATGGGAATCGTACGGAATGGGTACAGGACTGGGTTAACAGTGTCCCCAGATGTCTTTGGAAGTGTTTCCGGGTTAACATTGCCCCCGGAGTGAGTACAGTACTGGGTTAACAGTGTCCCCAAGGGTCCCTAGAAGTGTTTCCGGGTTAACATTGCCCCCGGAGTGAGTACAGTACTAGGTTAACAGTGTCCCCAGGGGTCCCTAGAAGTGTTTCCGGGTTAACATTGTCCCCGGAGTGAGTACAGTACTGGGTTAACAGTGTCCCCAGATAATATTATATTATGATATGGATTTATCATGGTTTACTCAAATTGTGAAACTCACCAACTATTCGTAGTTGACCCGTTTTCTCACATGCTTTTCAGGTACAATTAAGATGAAGTGATTGCTTACGTGCTAAGTGCTTGATGTGTGTAAGATTTGCGTGCAGGATGTTAGGATACATTATAACAAATAGAATTGTGTACCGTATTGTATGATGCGTGTATCACCTAGACGGTAATGAAATACAAGATAATGTAATTTGAAGTATATTAATGCATTCAGTTTTCTTTATAAACAATGTGGTTGATATCAGAGGTGTCTGTCGCATCCCGTTTACGTTTCCGCTGCGGTTACGGGGTGTTACAGAACTTGGTATCAGAGCCATTGGTTATAAAAGAATTAGGATGTCTTTAAAAGATACCTAAAATATAACCAGTAGCTCAAGTATAATAGGATCTGAATATCAACTAATAATATATAGTGACGAGAGCTGAATGAACTTGGATGGACAAGTGAGTTATTGTGGTCCGGAACATAATAACAGACTTGTCCGTACGAGGGAATTCAGGGGAAGTCACGGGGTACATTAATAGGTAAAAATGGCAACATATGTGTAAAGTATATAATATTATTTGTACGTGCTAATGTGTATATATATATATATGTACGTATCTTGTGGGTACATGTATTGAGAAATGGGACCCGGATAAGGAACCGGGGGATAAAATAATAAAAGTACCGAGGATGCTGAAATTTCTGGAGCATCGGTTGATAATGAATCTGACTTATTGGGCCATAGTTATGATAGTACCAAGTTAGATCTCCCGTTTGACATTAACCAGAAATATCTAGTAACCGTCCCTCCCAACCTTAATTGATAAATCCCTTACCCTACCAATACCGGTACCGTATATTCTAATAACCCCAGATGTTCACCTGAACCGTCGACCCTCACGTACGGATGGACCTGTACCTGAACCCATTCTTATTCCATTAAGGTAAAGGAGTAAATAAATAAATAAATAAATAAAATAAAATAATATATAGAAATATATATATATGTATTGCTCACTCACAAACATATGAGACGGACCAACTTCAGATCGAGAATTACCGATTTTAGCAAACCTAGAACGCCTGAGTACATTGACTGAGCAAGTGTTGAGTTTCCCATAATAGTAATTAATAATATTTGAAGGCAACCCATGTTGCACAATTATCTTGAACCTTGCAACTCCTTATGTTATCCTTACATCCGTTAGATGTCTACACCCATGTATGCTCGAATAGAATGATTACCTATACACAAAGAAGTGTTGGAATCATTATAGCATAGTTGGTTGTTCGTTCGTAGGAGGTATACTGTGTATGCCGGATATACGAATAAACACGGATATTATAACTCCGTGGTATGTAATCGTTTGGTGCTCACGGTGAGCATGTATCGGTTATGCTGACATGCAGAAGGATATTGAAATCAAGCATATTAAACATTGATCTTTGTTGAGAAAGATCTCTATGTCAGTTGGTGACAAGGGTTATGAAGCGTATTTAAAAGTTAACCGACGTCAGGTTAAGTCCATATGTTATTATACTTGTGGGACATATATACTAGATACTGGTATGTGTAATATGTATGATAATATTTGGTGGGTATGTGTACCTGCTGTTATGATTGAACTGGTAACGAGTTATACGGTGAGATTAGTATTGATTACTGCGTACGGGATGAGTACGGCAGAATGACATAAAAAGAGTAACTCCAATGATGGAGATTGATATGATTCAGTTGATTGCTCAAAGATAGCAGATGATGATACCGAATGTAGTATCACAGATCACTGCTAGTGTTGATGCAAATGTGATCGCAGAATTATAGATCGAGCAATCACATGGTTATGAATATTTCAATTCTTAGTGGTATTACTAAGAGTGATAATGTCCCACCGAATGCTATTATGACTACAAGTATTAGTTATAAACTAAACATGAATAGTAGTCGTAATGAATTAGATCCGGTATGAAGGATATGTTTATCGGTTGTGTTAAGGGGATTATTAATAGTTTACTGATGGTAAAGGGAGGAATAGATTAGCGAGTGGATAGAAAAGATCGAAATGGTTAAGGATATTGGTAAGAGTCTAGAACATTGTGTAGTGAAGTATGCTACAGATATGTTGATAGATTATGTTGTATCGTGATGGAACACGATGGTACAAAATAATAGTTAGAAAATTTTTGCTCAGATGATGTGGTCGGAATTTAAAATTCTTGTGCTAGAGCACTTTTATTCGAGTAATTAAGTTCAGAGATTGGAAACTGAACTATGGAAGATAGAAATGTAGTATGCTTATCACTTAGAAAACGCTAATCGTTTGAAGGAATTGTCATGTCTGGTAACATGGCTAATTACTCCAGAAACTAAGCGAAGTGAGCGCAATATTGGGAACTAACTCCATCGATAAGGAGTATAGTCAATCCTGTAAAATATATAACCTTTGGAAGGGTTGTGTCACCAGTCAGCATTGATATATTTGACTCTATGGGAAGCGGACTGGAAGGACGTTAGGAGAGACGTCGAGTATTAAAGAAGAGAAATGATAAAGGTATAGTGCAAGATAGACTTGTGAATAAGTAGGCATGTCCTACAACCCAGAATTATACTAAGACTAGTTCTGGTTTGAAAACATGAACCGCATGAAGGGTCCTTCCCTAAATGTGGAAAATATGGTTATCGGTAGGAAGAAGAATGTCGAATGATAGTAGGCCACAGGTGTGGTAAAGATGGACGTAATGCCCCAATTGTAGAACCAATTGAAGCCATGTGAATCGGCAACCCCAACCCATTCGTGTACAACCACTCCGAACCCAACAACTTCAATAACAATCCATCCAAAGAAACCAAATTATGCCAAACAGTTGTACTTGCTATGAATGTGGCAGTACAGAACGTTTCAAAAGAAATTGCCCAAAGTTGAACCAAGGTGTCGTTGGAAGGCGAACCTCATGACAAGCATCAACCTCTGATCAAGCAAGGAGCCGTGCTTTTGTGAGTAATTTGAATAAAGCACGTCATGATCCAAAGGTGGTGTTAAGTATGTGGTAGTTTTAAATCAGTAGACTTCAGTGATAATTTTTACGGTCGTCGATAGAAGTTAGTTCCCGTTAACCTCCTATCATTTGGAAAGATACCGATTAAGTGAAACTATAGAACCCTATACTGTAGAATCGCTAACGGTAAATCCCTAATGGTTAACTAAATTGTACGGAATTGTCCTATTATTCTGAACGATTAACTTTTCCTTATTGACCTACGACCAGTAAAGCAAAGAAGTTTTGACGTAATAGTTAGCATGGATTGGCTAACTCAACATGAAGCAGAAATCAAATATGAAAAGAAGATGATTAGAAGCTCTCTTTCGGACGATGAAGCGATTAAATACAGAGAAAAGTGTACGGTATTATGTTGCCACTCTAATCTCATCTTGAGATGTTATAATATTTACGACAAGAAGACGTGGTGTATTTAACAAACGTGATTGCCAAAGTATTTAAAAGAAAACATATAGAAGATATCCCGGTGGTACGCAAATTTCCACAAGTTTTCCCAGAAGAACTTCCTGGATTACCGCCAACCCAACAGGTCGAATTCAGAATCGATTTAATGTCCCAAGCTGGCCCTGTTGCTAAAGCACCCTACCGACTTGCACCGTCCGAGATGCAAGAATTATCCAATCAGTTACAAGAATTGTTGGATAAGATTTTATACGATCTAGTTAGTCACCATGGGGTGCACCAGTTTTAATTGGGAAATGAAGGACGGAAGTGTTAGGATATGTGTTGATTAGGGAGAATTGAATAAAGTGACGATCAAGAATAGGTATTCACTTCTTCGAAGTAAATGATCTGTTTAACCAACTGCAAAGGGCGATTTATCTTTAGAAAATTGATCTTATATATAGTTATCACCAAATGAAAAATCCAAGAGGAGGACGTTGCAGCAACAGCGTTGCGGACTCGCTACAGCCATTATGAATTCTTATTCATGCCGTTCGGGTTAACAAATGCGCAGGCAGTATTCATGGAACTCATGAATCGAGTCTGTAAACCTTACTTTGACAAATTTGTCATAGCATTCATTGAAGATATTTTGATATATTCGCAACGTAAAGAAGAGCACGAACGACGATTAAGGAAAATTGTGGAAGTGTTAAAGCAAGAAGAGCTATACGTGAAGTTTTCAAAATGTGATTTTGAATAAAGAAGGCATAATCCCTTGGTCATGTTGTAAAGCAACAAAGATTTCACAGAGATCCAAATAAGATAGAAACCATTAAAATTGTGCCAAGCGCCGATTTTAAGTCTCCCCGATGGAGACGATGGTTTTGTCGCGTATTGTGACGCATCGCGTAAAGGGTTAGGATGCGTGTTGACGCAGTATATTAAGGTTATAGCCTATGCTTCCCGACAGTTAAAAGTACACGAGTAAAATTACACTACTCACGACTTAGAACTGGGAGCGGTTATCTACGCACTTAAAATGTGGAGACATTGTCTCTACGATACGAAGTGCACCATCTTCACCGATCATAAAAGTTTGCAGCACATATTTGATCAGAAGGAACTGAATATGAGGCAACGAAGATGGGTCGAGTTGTTAAGCGATTATGACTGTGACATCCGTTATCACCCTGGCAAGGCTAACGTCGTAGCCGATGCCTTGAGTAAGAAAGATCGGGTTAAGCCATTGCGAGTGCGAGTGCTGGGGATGATAGTCCAGTCGAACCTTCGATCCTGATTCGAGTCGCTCAACGTGAGGCGTTGAAAGAGGAACAATTGGAAAAGAAGGAATCTTACGGCAATGAGGAGAATTTCGAACAGCGCGTGGACTAAATTCTCTACTTCAAAAATCGGGTTTGGATCCCGACCCTCCATGACCTTCGTGACTTAATCATTGACGAAGCGCATATATCGAAATAATCCATACATCCGGGATCGGATTTGACTATTGATGATACGGATATCTGAAAGGATTTTTATTAATGGTCGAGTTTGGAGAAAGATATGGTTACGTGTGTTGGTGAATATTGAGTTATGCAAGAGATAAGGCTGCACACCGAAAACCCTAGGGAACGCCACAACGACAGAAAATTCGCCAATGATAGTGGGAATAAATTACAATGAATTCTTGCCCAAATTCCTGATGGTGAAATGGTATCTCGTCGTGGAGTGCCATTTTCAATTATCTCAGATCAAAATAGTCATCCTACTTCCATTATTGGAAGGCGGGGAAGGAAGCATCGAGAGCTTGAAGCTTTTTATGGGTGAAGTAATTATCACCAATTTGTTAAATTGAAAATGGGCGTCAATCAAGCCATAAGATTTGAATTGATTCGAGAAACAACCAATCGGATTTATAATATTTAAGACAAGTTGAAAGCAGCGCGTGATTGGCAAAGGGTTTATGCCAACGTTCAAAGGAAACCATTGTCCCTGAATAGAGGTGACAAGGCATTTTAAGGCATCACCTTAGAGAGAGGTGATATGAGGTTTGGCAAAACCGAAAATAGCTCCTTAATATATTGGACCTCATGAGACTATCTCCATGAGTGGTCATTTAGTTTATCGATTAAAGTACTCCAGGGGCTAAGTACTATACATGATGTTTTGCCATGTATACGGATTGAAAAGTACCTAAGCGATGAGGCAACGAAAGTACTAGTAATGGAGGTACGCGTAGAAGTCATACTTGATATCATAAACAATTTCGTAGAGATAGTAGACGGGAAAACTAAACAGTTTAGACACACCAAGCTTTATGATTAAGATTAAGTGGAATTCACAGCGAGGACCAGATTATACCTGGTAACGTGAGGGTGAATTCTGAAGGAAAAACCCCCCACCTTTCTCTCGAAAGGGGATAGTGGGCGTGTAAAATTTCGAGGACGAAATTTCTTAACGGGGGGAGAATGTAACGATTCCGACGAAACCAGGTATACCCTAACCGGTAGACTGTAGTTACGTCATATTTAATGTCGGGTACATGAATTACCATAGTAATCATACGAGAATACATGGTTCATTGTATTGATTGTACGTGAATATATAATTCACCGTATTGAATATGCGATCAATCGATCGATAGTTATTGAAACCCGAATGAATCGAGGGTTCAATTATAGACGAGATATATGATATTTAGTGATGTTACGAAGTATTAAAGCTTCGGGATAAGTGGATTAAAGCACAGAAAAAGGATTTCGATTTAATAGTACGTCGGTACGTTAAACGAAACCTTTAATACCAAACCGAGCAAGAGACGATCGATCAAGCCGAAAAAGATGCGTAATAATTAGTAATATGACGTTTTAAGTTAATAAATGTCATGATTTAAGTTTTTAAAGTTTTTAAATCGGTTTTATATAAATTTCATTTTTAAGCCGAAAAACGACCGTTTTAACCCCGTTTTAAGACGAATTAAACGTTTAACCAAAAAACGAACTGAACCAGATTATCCAAAACATTATCCGAATTACGAGAATCCAAATGAGTGGCCAAGAATGAAGAGGTGGGTCCCACCCCACCCCCACATAATTCCGATCGGCCTCAATGGGGCTAACCCCATTTCATTTTTCTTTTTTTTCATCCAACAATCCAACAATCCTTCAAACCTCTCAACCTCATGATCAAAAACCCGAGCTTTTGGAGCAAGAAAACAAGGTAAAGAATCGAGTTAATCACGTTTCCATCTTCGTTTCTTGAGTTTAATTGCAAGAAAATGAGGTTTCAAAGATGAAAACCGATTCTTGCATGATCAAGTGATGTATACGGGTTATAGAAGGGATCTTGGTCCAAGAAAGGAGTTAAACGAATCAAAAACGAATTTTTACGGTTAAATCTTTGTTTTTGGAATCATAACCGAAACCATGAAATAAATGGCTTGATCGTGAGTGTAACTTTCTTGGTATTGTGGTATGTTGTTTGTAGGCTCTGTATTTAGTGGTAGATAAGGCGGAAAGACGAGTTTGTAGCTTGTAGTGGCGGAAAACGAAAGGTATATTCGGTTATGTTCGGTTTTGGGAAATTTGGACAGATTGTTGATGCTTTAGATTTAGGTCATGAAATTTTACAGAGGTGTTAAAAACATGAAAATATGAGTTCTGTGAATTTTTTGGTAATTTTTGGATAAAGGATGAATATTTGGTGAATTTAATGCTCGGATTTGGCCAAAAATGGTGAAAAATAGTTAAATATCATGAAAAATTCTGGAAAATTGCAGATAAGCTTTTAATGTCATGTATAAGTCACACACAAAATTTGAGGTCCGTTGGAGAAGTCTAAGTAGGCTTTTCGGTTAAACGAGTTCTAGGGATTTCTAGCTCGGTTTTAGTGAAAATGGCACGTAAAAGGGGATTTTGGTTCTGGAAATTACAGGGGACTATGTGGATGGCAGGGGACATCCAGGAAAAATTTGGGAATTTTCTAAGATCGTTTGGTATTTACGACATATTTAGTGTTTAAATGGTGTTTAAAAATAGATAAATAAATTTTAAATATAGAAATTTATTCTGGAAATATTTTTATAAAATTCCCCACTGTCAAGAAGTGGTTTGTGCAAAATTTCGAGATCCGAGATTAAACGGATAATTATTTGTGCTAATTATCAAACTTTTAAAGTTAAAACGCGTAAACCGGTGAAGTTTGCTTAAGCGAGCTGACTGGTGTATAAAAACCCTAAAAATGGACTATTTTCATATAATTGAGTTAAACAAGTAAAAATGAATCATCCGAAAATAATTCGGATGATTTGGGTATTTTTAACCGATTTAACAGTTTCCGGTACGCCAAAGACGGAAACGGGTCCCGCGGTCAATCGGGGCGTCTAAACCGAGTACTAATTTCACCACTTTAATTAAATTATCAGTCAACAACTATTTTCGGGTCGTGTGTGACCAAACTCATTTTGAAACATAAAATTGGATAACCGTGCTAGGCACGCAAAACGGGGAAAACAAGCTATTAGAAAATTTGACTGTTGAACTCTAAACGACATCACGATCTGAGTCCGGAAAAGTGTTTATGGGTTAACCTTGCCCCCAGAACAGGCACAGTGCTGGGTTAACAGTGACCCCAGATGTACCGGTTAACTTGGTTAAACTTATATTAATAATGAGTGTATAGTAACGATCGTAGGGATCATATTACAGATTGGACGTGTTAACTGATAATGATTGTTGTTACCTGCTTGCATGTGCTAAGGTGAGTTTCACGAGCCCCTTTTTCTTAATTGTTTTCAAATATTTTCCCGGGGCGGAAAGCATGTTACTATTGAAATGTTTAAATACATACTGAACGCATGGATTTGCGTGTATATATAAATATTTGATTGTACGGGAATCGTACGGAATGGGTACAGGACTGGGTTAACAGTGTCCCCAGATGTCTTTGGAAGTGTTTCCGGGTTAACATTGCCCCCGGAGTGAGTACAGTACTGGGTTAACAGTGTCCCCAAGGGTCCCTAGAAGTGTTTCCGGGTTAACATTGCCCCCGGAGTGAGTACAGTACTGGGTTAACAGTGTCCCCAGGGGTCCCTAGAAGTGTTTCCGGGTTAACATTGTCCCCGGAGTGAGTACAGTACTGGGTTAACAGTGTCCCCAGATAATATTATATTATGATATGGATTTATCATGGTTTACTCAAATTGTGAAACTCACCAACTATTCGTAGTTGACCCGTTTTCTCACATGCTTTTCAGGTACAATTAAGATGAAGTGATTGCTTACGTGCTAAGTGCTTGATGTGTGTAAGATTTGCGTGCAGGATGTTAGGATACATTATAACAAATAGAATTGTGTACCGTGTTGTATGATACGTGTATCACCTAGACGGTAATGAAATACAAGATTATGTAATTTGAAGTATATTAATGCATTCAGTTTTCTTTATAAACAATGTGGTTGATATCAGAGGTGTCTGTCGCATCCCGTTTACGTTTCCGCTGCGGTTACGGGGTGTTACAAGGCCCTGGTTAATGTCAAGGGTATCCATAGACTAACTGGCAGGAGAGCATCTTTGAACATATTCATCTCAATATCCTTAGAAAGATGCAAAAAATTCTATGGCATCCTGAAAAAGATTAAGAAGTTCAAATGGGCACAAAAGCATGTGAATACTTGAAGGAATATCTTTCATTAGCACCCTTACTCATGAAGCCTCAGTCTGGTGAGCAAATATTTAAAAAATCTGGCAGTATCATGAGAGACAGTGAGTGAGTGTTGTACTAGTCGAGGATCATGAAAGTCAACAACATCCTATATACTATGTAAGTAACCGCTTGCTTGATTCTGAAACCAGGTATTCTCATTTAGAAAAATTAATATTAGCTTTAATAAAGGTCTCTACCAAGCTAGGACATTATTTTGAGACACATACTATTCATGTTAAAACTAATTATCCTATTAAAAATGTTTAGAGAAAAACTGAAATGTTTGGTGTTAGGGGTCATTTTATCGTTAGCGTGATCCTGACGATTATCCTAATAGCTTGGATTCCCAGCTAGCTGCAGAATCCTGAACTAACCGAATATACTTATGTTATCTATGATATGCTTGCAGGTTACTCAAAGATATAACAGCCTATCACGGCTAGATGACTAGTTCTACTTGAAAGCTCGGAGAAACAACTGAAATACATGTGGGATGAAGACTAACTCGCCAAATGGTCATGGCGGCTAAGGTTCCCAGAATTATAGGACTTTTTGTTATTTTTATTTCTATATAATGGGGTTGTTGAGAACGTTATATGACACATCTTTTACACTCTCTGCACTCACTACACCTGCAATTGTACTTAGCTTTCGTTTTCAATTAGTTCTCGAGTTGTAATCTACCTTTTCGTAATAATAAATTGAGGCAGGGGGTAAGTTTTCCCCTCCCGGGTTTTTTTTTCTGAGGATCCTTACCCGGATCTAAGGTTTTTCCTTGCTACATCGTTGTGTTCACCTTTACTTTTACCGCACTTGTCTACTATATTGCTTACTTTATTATTGAAAAGCACACTACCTCACTTAACAAAATGGCCCAATTATTGCTTTGGTAATTTTTGACCGAAACAGTTTGGCGCCCACCGTGGGGCAAGTTGTGTTTTTCATTCTCAAATCCATATTCACTATCATCCTTAACCGTTACCTTGCAAAGCTATACTCAAAAATGGCATCTCAATCAAAAGCTACATCTTCATCCATGCCATTCATAGAATCCGGAGCCGCTCAACCATTTCCTCATCCACCTGCTAACCAAAGAAAGACTACCAGCATAGGCGTTAACATCCCAGGAGCCGGGGTATCAAGCAGCATGCTTCCTCCTACCACAAGGCCTTCTGCAGGCGTGCCAATCAAAAGACTTGGGTCTCCCGTATGAAACCCGTCCTTATGTCTAACAACGAGATTTGTGATGTTTTAATGCAGATGAAGAAGCTTATGGAGACTCAGAATTAAACCAACAACTCTGCCATGAGGGAGTTCCATGATATCTAGGCACAAGGGAAGATGTCGGCGGAGAAATTTTTCACTCCATTGCTGCCAAGGAACTTGAACTTTGATGTATTAGGATCCCAAGGGAATCGTTATGATGACTTCTTTCCCAAGTAGTCTGCGACCAAAACAAGTGATCTCGTCCACGCCACCATGGTCACTCCCACTCGGCAAATCGGTGTTATCTCGGGATCCCCAGCTAGGATTCTCGATACTGTAGTAATGTTGTTATCCCTGTGACTAACCCTGATGTTGTGTTGGATTCTGGCATTAGTCCAATAGTTCAGAAGGAGTTGCATACACCGAAGAAGTTAATCTCCAGCGTACTTGGGATAGTCCAGCCAATTTCGGAAGTAGCTTCCAGCAGCCACAGGATCTCAAGATTCGCACATCCCATATGTGATGTCGAGATCCCGAAGAGATTCCAGACTCCAAGCATGAAGTTGTATGATGGAACCACGAATCTTGAAGAACATGTCGCCCAATATCGAGAGAGAATGGAGATCAACCACATACCTCAGATTCTCAAGGAAACCTGTTTGTGCAAAGGCTTTGGCTCAACCCTGACCGGAGCTGTGTTAAAATATCTCCTAAGTGTCCCTCCTTTCTCTATTTAATCTTTAGCTCATATAGTTAATCTGTTTATTAACCAATTTTCACGCAGTAGAAGTTTCGAAAGGTTAACTAGTGACTTGTATAGAGTAACACAGGTCAATGATAAACCCCTTAGGGATTTCTTTAGCAGATTCAGCAAGGAAGCTCTAGAGATCCCCAACCTGGATGTTGCAACGGTTATGCAAGCTTTTAAGATGGGTTTCAAGAAAAATACCACTTTCTATGAGGATCTCGTTATAAATCCTTGTAGGAATCTGGATGAGGCGAGGATCAGGGACTTAAGATTCATCATACTGGAAGAAGATAATATAAATCAACAAAGGCTGGATGGTTCCATCAGCTACAACCACCCGAACAGGAAGTCAGACTTCTTATCATCTAAACCGTATAAATCCAAATCTTATTCTAGGAACGATAGGGTCAATGTGGTAGACGATGATGAGGATGATGAATCTTATCCTAAGTTACATGATTATTGTTTATTAGTTTGTATTCCTTGATTAATGTGTGCTATGCAAGATCTAGGTTAAAAGGGAAGATATCCACAAAAGAATGAAAAAATACTACCTGGAAGGACAAATCCAAGTGGTGTGCCTTCCATGAAGATTTCGATCATGTGACGGAGGACGGTATTGCTCTAAGAAGGGAGATCAGTTACATACTCAGGGCAGGATCCCAAAAGAGCGGATTCTCCACCTCGAGGCGCTCGAATTGTGAATGTTATCTCTGAAGGTTCAGACATATGCGGCACATCCTACTCAGCAGCCAAAAAGAATGCCAAAGAAGAGAAGCCTAAGGAACCGGCCAAGACAATGACCCTGCCTAGAGAATATGGGGTCTCATTTGATGATGAAGAAAGGAAGGCCATTCAGGATCCTCATCATGAAGGTTTGGTTATAACATTGTATGTTGCTAATTGTTTTGTGCCTAGAGAATACGGGGTCACATTTGATGATGAAGACAAAAACGCCATTCAGGATCTTTATCATGACGGATTGGTTATAACATTGTATGTTGCTAATTCTTTTGTGCGTAGGATCCTAATAAATAATAGAAGCTCGATGAATATCATAGAACTAGAAACTTGGATGGAATGAACATTCCCGAATCCGAGATTGTATCAAAATCTTCTATCTTGGTTGGATTCATCGGAGAAGCCAAGAGTATAGTGGGAGAGATCAAGCTTCTAGTGTATGTTGAGGGAGTAAACACTATCCCTAAATTTTGTGGTATTGATGCGTTAATCTCTTTGAATGATATCTTAGGCATGCCCTGGATCCACGATACGAAAGCGGCCCCCTCGACCTATCAGCAATGCATCAAGTGACGCCTTGGGGGATCGTGAAGATTCAAGGTGATCAACATGAAGCTAAAGACTGCTTTGCCTCGTCAATGAAACAAACGGCTAAACCAAATCAAGCATAGCAATCAAAGAACAAAACAATTGATGTCTTGGAAGCAGCTGAACAAGAGGTCAAAGAAATACGATTAGATTATTAGGTTCCTAACATCAAAGTGTTGATAGGAACTGGGAGTCCTAAAGAAATTGAAGATTAATTGGTTAAGTTCCTCAAAAGTAGAATCTCCACCTTTGCATGGAAACATGAGGACATGACAGATATTTATGAAAATATTATTATTCATAAATTGAGATTGGATAAAAGTTTTAGGCCAATTCAACAAAAAAGAAGGAAGTTCGGCCTAGGAAGAAAGGACATTATACAAGAGGAAGTTGATAGGCTGTTAAAGACTGGGATGATTAGAGAAGTCATGTTTCCAAGATGGTTGCCCAACGTGGTGGTGGTACAAAAGAAGAACGATAAGTAGAGAGTTTGTGTAGACTACACAGACCTCAACAAAGCTTGTCCCAAAGATCCCTTCCCCTTACCACACATAGAATCGATAGTGGATGCAATTGCTGAGCATGAGATGTTAACCTTTATGGATGCCTCTTTGGGATTCCATCAGATCCAAATTGAACCCTCAGATCAAGAAGACACGAAATTCATGAATCCAACAGGTATATATTGTTACACTGCAATACCTTTTGGTTTGAAAAATGCAGTTGCTACCTATCAAAAGTTTGGTCAACATGATTTTCAAAGAGCAACTAGGGGACACCATGGAGGTGTATATCGATGACATGGTGGTAAAGTCAAAGAAATATGATGATCACATCTGTGATCTTCAAGAAACCTTTGATATTCTTGACTAGTATAATATGAAGCTGAACCCGTCCACGTACCACTTTGGAGTGGGGGCAGGAAAGTTTTTAGGATGCATGGTTACCAAAAGGGGAAAAAAGCAAGTCTAGAGCAGATCAAAGCCATTGTGAGCCTGAAAGTACCTGTTAACATGAAGGATGTTTAGAGATTAACCGGCATGGTTGCAACCCTGAATAGGTTTATGTCAAGATACTCAGAAAGGTGCAAGGAATTCTGTGAGATCCTAAAAAAGAACAATAACTTTGAATGGGTACAAAAGCATGAGAAGGCGTTGTAGGACTTAAAACAATATTTTTCAAAAACACCTTTACTCATGAAGCCTGAAGATGGTGAGTCGTTATTCCTCTATCTTGCGGTATCCCAAAACACTATAAGTTTTGTACTAGTTAAGGATCTTGAAGCGCAACACCATTCTATCTACTATGTAATTAAAAGTCCACTTGATGCTAAAACCAGGTATTCTCATTTAGAAAAATTGATTTTAGCTTTAGTTATGGCGTTTGCTAAGTTAAGGCATTCTTTTGAGACACATACTATTTTTGTTAAAACTAATTATCCTATTAAAAATGATTTGAGAAAAGCTTAAATGTTTGGTAGGATGGCTATTTGATATGTTAAATTGAGTGCTTATGATTTAGCCTATGAGCCTAGGACAATAATTAGATCCCAAGCTTTAGCCGACTTTGTGGTTGATTTCAGTAGTGATATCCAGCAGGAAGCTGACTAGGAAGTTTAACAACTAGACCATGATAAGGGTAAGTGGATCTTGTTTGCTGATGGGGCCTCAAATGTCAGGTGGACAGGAATAGGAATCATCCTGAAATCACCACAAGGGGGCATAATACCCAGGCAATCATATGTGATTTCCAAGCCAACAATAATGAAGCCGGGTATGAAGGTTTAATTGTTGGCCTTCACTTATCTAAGGATTTAGAAGTTAAGAATATTCATGTATTTGTGGATTCCTTATTGCTTTCTAACCACTTCAATGACTCTTATGTTGTCAGAAGTGAGATACTAACCGAATATCTTCATATAGTTTAAAGTACGGCAGAGAAGGTTCGATTCTTTTATTATTGAACAGGTACCCAGGATGAAAACGATGAAGCGGATGCGTTGGAAAATCTTGGATCTGCCTTTAGGTCCCAATGGAAATAAAAATTCCGATCATACATGTCTTGAATCTAGCCACATATATACCTTCCCTCGATAAAAAGAAAGTAATAAGAGAAGTTGATGAACGAGATCCCCATTCTAAAGATATTGCTGATCATGATCCTCAAGCAAGTCAGGAATCCTGGATCTATATTGTCCAAAAATATTTGAAACACAATGAGATCCCTAAGGATGAGAATTCTAAATCCTTTCATATGAAGGTATCTCGATTCGTTATTTTAAATGATATTCTCTATAAGAAGTCCTAAAATATTTCCATGAAGGCGACTGTGGGAATCACATTGGGGGTCAATCATTGTTGTCAAAAATTTTTAGGACTGGGTACTATTGGCCAAACATGAAGAAGGATGCAATGGTCTATGCGCAAAAGTGTGAAGCCTGTCAAAGACATAGCATCATTCTTCAGCAGCCGCCTGAACCTATCCATCCGATTGTATCTCCTTGGCCCTTCATTAAGTGGGGAACGGATATTGCGAGTAAAATACCGAAGGCTCCAGGAGGAAAGGTTTTCATGTTATCAATACCATATTACTTTTCCTAATGGTTTAAAGAAAAAGCATTTGCCCAAATTAGAGAATAAGAAGTGATATCCTTCAACAAGAGGAATATCCTGACGCGTTCGGAATCCCAACCGAGATCATCTACGAAAACAGGTTCCAATTCATTGGCAAAAGAACTACATACTTTTGTGCTACATGGGGATAAAGATGATCACTTCCACACCAGTACACCCTCAAGCCAATGGACAGGCGGAATCTTCAAACAAGATCATCGTCAACAATTTGAAGAAGAAACTGGGGATAAAGAAAGGAAAGTGGGTCGAGGAGCTACCATTTGTGTTGTAGGCAGATTGACTACATCAAAGAATGCAACATGGCAAACTCCTTTCTCTTTAAGTATTTGGGATAGAGGCAATGATTCCAACATAAATGGTGATCCCTACTGCAAGATCCTGCCTTCAGAATCATGAAACTAATAATCGGGATCTTGCCGATTATCTTCACATAGTCGATGAACTCAGAAATTCTACAAGGAATCGTATGGCGGCATACTAGCAAAGAATCACCAAGTTCTACACCAAGAATATCAGGATTAGAAGATTTCAAGTGGGAGACCTAGTACTAAGAAAGCCATTTCAGAATACAACAGATCCCAAGGATGGAAAATTAGCACCCAAATGGGAAGGACAGGATAAGAACGAGGTTGAGACATGAAAATGAGCATATCCGCTGTGTACCATGGATGGCAGGATCTTGCCAAGATCCTGAAGTGTTGTTCACCTTAACCTCTACTTCATGTAAGTAAGAATTTTATTTCTAACTTGGTATGGTATGTATTCTGGCTTTACTATTTCAATTTTTATTTCCTTTTATGTTATTCTTTGAATCCCATTATTGACTTAAGCATCATAGAGGTGTTAGCTTAAACCCTCGCAAAGGTTCAAGTGTTTTATAGACCGCTATCCCGACTACGAAGTGAATGCATTCCTAGGGGTTGGCCACCTCTCTAAGTTTAAGGTATAAAATCCCTTCAAACGTTTAAAGGTTTTCACCTTTCTACGAATTGAGTTTAAACACCTCGTCAAAAGCGCACGTTATCCACATGTGATTCAAGATGGCGGGACCACTTCATCTTAATCGTGGCTGACAATTTCGTTGTTGTTGGTTACATGGTGGATCCTCAAGTATATTATTAATGGAATAACATGAAAATGTTATACAACCGTGGCTTGTCCCAGGTATTTACACATGGTTTTTGCATTTTCATGTCTCTCACGATTGGCTTGTCCCAAGTATTTAACACTTAGAGGTGAACTCAATATCAAAGCTATTTTTGGGATTTTTCTCAGGATCGTTACGATCAAAATCTTTTTTTGGATTTTCCCCAGGACCTTTTTGATCAAAATCACTTTGCTAATTTCCTCAGGATCCTCAAGATCACCTAACCATCTCAAATATTATCTTAACATATCTTGCATGATACTTAAGGTTCGACCGAAGATGTAGATTATGACGATTGACTGGAACATCATAGATTCCTAGTGTCTATGAAAATAAACCTTATCCTACCCTTGCCAGGTTTATTACTTATTTACTTTCCCAAGTGGGTGGTGAAAAATTATTTCCAAACTTATGTTTTAATCTTGTTTAAGAAAGCTTTTTCATCAATATATTTTTGGCATAAAAAGAAATAGGCATAAGTAAGGCAAAATGTTATCATTATATTAAGAAAAAGGATAATCCTGACTTCATATTGAAACTCAGGATCCCTCCATCAGGAACATCAAAAAGTTTTCCTAAACCAATAACCAAAGGTTTCGTCCTGAAACTCAGGATCCCTCCACCTTAATTATCTATTGTTTTAAACCACTACGTGAATACTGGCTTTTGGCCACACACATGCTCTGGGCCGGTTGCCACACCTCGGTCTAAATATGTGGCTAAAGGTCGCTTTCATCACACATTTGTTATTCGTGTGACAAAAAACGCACCTGTTAGAACTAAAAACACACATGTTTGAACCTTTAGCCACATATATTAGATTCGTGTCACAAAAAAACACACATGCTGGAACCTTTAGCCACTCTTATTCAATTTGTGTGACAAAAAACGCAGCTGTTAGCCACATTTTCACAAAAAAATGTGATATTTATTAGCCACACTTAATAAACTGTGGTCAAATATTATCTATGCTTATAGTAATTTGTTAATGATGTGGCTTAAGCTAATATATATGGCCACACTTACGGGTATATGTGACCATAGAGTATTGTTTGTTAGCCACTTATAAGTTTTATGTGTAGCTAAAAGTTAACGGTGACATTAAGACAAAGCGTGTGATAATTAGTAGTTAATGGTCACACTTTAATTGTTTCATATGTGGCTAAAAATTAATAAATATGGTCACACTTAAAGGTTTATGTGACCATATAACATTTTTTGTTAGCCACTTATAATATTTGATGTGTGGCTAAAAGCTAATAGTGACAGCAAAACAACAAATGTGACAATTATTAGTTATTGGCCACACTTTATGCTTCATGTGACCATCATCTTCACCTCCTCCCAATTACAAACCTAATTCATAAACATCGATTGAAGCTCAATACTCTTCTTCATCACTTTGCTTCTTTCTCCAAACTTCATCAACCATCATGCGATCAAATCTCACGGGGGTTTTAAACATGATTAATTAGAACCCCAGAGATGTCATAAACATGTTAGGGTTTGAGTTTTGTTGAGAACAGTTGGCTGACAGATTTGTTCTCGTTTATTTATTGGTCTGTAACTCGATGTTAAACAATTATTATTGATCGATTCTTGATTTTCGGATATAGTATTCTGAGTCTAGTTTCCAGAAAGGTAAATTTTGTAATTTTTGGATGAGTGTTGAATACCGTTTATGATTTTACAAAAACATATGTCAAAGCTGATACGGGGAGTTATATTCTGGTCCATTTTTCGGACACCATAACTCCCTAATGACAAACCCAAACGGGTTGGTTCCACTTCTGGAACTTAGTATTATGAATTTAAAAGATAACCCAATTGGTCTTACAGAATTTGGTTTAATAAGTTGATATAACCATTAAATTAGTTTTTGTTGCGCAATATGCTGAACTGTTAGTACATATCTATAATAGTTGAATTATTGTGAGTTTTCTATGCTTGAGAAAAATATAATAAAAATTGTTTGAGAAACCAGATTCATATGTCATACAATGGTAATTTTGTAGAATTTATCCTTAATCTTTTCTTTGTGAATAAAATCAGTTTGTACATGCTAGAATCTGTCTCGTGAACTGAATGAGCATAAGTTAAGTTGTATGATGAATATTTGGTTGCTTTGCCATGATATGATGTGTGGATACATGTTAGGACTTTCGGTACTGTTGACATTACTTATTATCACCAACGATTCATCGGGTCAAGTTTGTGTTTGTGTGTGAGTTCATACGTGGGTCTTAGAGTCATGTGTTGTTGAATATACTCTCATAACTTAAAACACTTGTACTAGGTAACAGTTAGCGAGTCAAATGCATTCATTTGGTTTTGAGAAAAATCTGTTACACGCGACACCAGGCTTTGGATTGAAAACACGGACATACTTGCGTACTGGTTTTGAAAACACTAAATGTTTGCCTATACTTGTTTTCTGGATTGAAAACACAAAACGTTTTGAAGTATTGGTTATGTAACCTGCTGAAACGGCAAAAACAAGCTGAACTGCTGATTTTTTATTGATGAATTGCTGCAAAACTGGTCAAAACGCGTTGAAATGATCTGTTAAGTGCTGAAACGAGCTGTTAAGTGCTGAAACGGACTGAAAAATCGCTGAAACGAGCTGTTTAACATGATGGTTGCTGTAAAACTGAGCTGTTACGTGCTGAAACGAACTGAAAACTTGCTGAAACGAGCTGTTTAACATGTTGTCTGCTGTTAAAACGAGCTGTTAAGTGCTGAAACGGACTGAAAAATCGCTGAAATGAGCTGTTTGGCATGTTGTTTGCTGTAAAAATGAGCTGTTAAGTGCTGAAACGAGCTGTTAAGTGCTGAAACGAACTAAAAAATCGCTGAAACGAGCTGTTTAACATGATGTTTGCTGTAAAAACGAGCTATTACGTGCTGAAACGAACTGAAAACTTGCTGAAACGAGCTGTTTAACTTGCTGTTTGCTGTTAAAACGAGCTGTTAAGTGCTGAACTGAACTGAAATATCGCTGAAACGAGCTGTTTAGCATGTTGTTTGATGTAAAAATGAGCTGTTAAGTGCTGAAACGAACTGGACAAGAACACGAACTTTAATGATAAAACTAAAAACATTTCCACCGTTGTCCTTGTTAAAAAAAAAAAGACCAAAAACCCGTTTGACCCGTTCCGACCTAGACCCATTTTGACCCGGACCCGCTATGACCCGAACCATAACAACCTTTTTTTTAGTTGACCCGTTCCAACCCTGACACATTTCGACCCTAGCCCGTTCCGACCCATAACCCGTTTCGACCCAACCCAACCCATTTGCCACCCCTATGTTTAATGTATATCAACGGGTTAGGCGAGTTGTACCTCTTAAGACACAATTTAAAATTATAGGCATAATGGTCCATTAGAGATTCAAGGCCCAATATGGCCCATTAGGACATGTATGACTTGTTTTTGTCTATTATGGTCTAATATGACTCCCTATAACACGATATAACCCTTAAATGTCTAATGTTACATATCACATGCCATAATAGGCCACTAAGAGATTTCAAGCCCTAATATGGCCCATTAGAGCGACTATGACATGGAAAAGGCTATAATGGGCCACTAACACCAACAAGGCCCAATAAGACCTATTGATGAAAGTATCACATGTTATCGACCATTAACATTTAACTATGACTAATGACATTCCTATACAACCTTCTTAGAGCACCTATGATGTGATAAAGGCTATAATGAGCCACAAACACCAGTTAAGGTCCAATAAGGCCCGTTGATGAAAGTATGACATATTATTGGACGTTAACCAAATTATGACTCACTAAACTCATATTCAACCCTTTTAGAGCAACTATGATATGATAGAGACTATAATGGGTCACTAACAACAATCAAGGCCCAAGACGGCCCATTAATGCAAAGTATGACATGCTACAGGGCGTTAACACTAACTATGAGTCACTACACTCCTATACAACCTGTTAAATTAACTATGACATGATATAGATATATTGGGCCATTAACAACAATCAAGGTCCAATATGTTCCATTAACAAAAGTATAACATGTTATAGGGCGTTGACACATGACTATGGCTCACTACACTCATATACAACCTCCTTGTAGCGACCATGACATGATAAGTGATATAATGGGCCACTAATACCAATCAACGCCATTTAATGAGACCAACTATGACTCACTACACTCCTATACAACCTGCTAACGTAACTATGACATGATAGAGACCATACTGTCTATTAACAACAATCAAGGTCCAATAAGGCCCATTGATGAAAGTATGAGATATTATTGGGCGTAACCAAACTATGACTCACTAAACTCATATTCAACCCTTTTAGAGCAACTATGATATGATAGAGACTACAATGGGTCACTAACAACAATCAAGGCCCAAGACGGACCATTAATGCAAAGTATGATGGCCAACTATGTCTCACTACACTCCTATACAACCTGTTAACGTAACTATGACATGATAGAGATGATATTGGCCATTAACAACAATCAAGGCCCAATATGGCCCATTAATAAAAGAATGACATGTTATCGGGCGTTGACAGATGCCTATGGCTCACTACACTCATATACAACCCTCTTGTAGCAACGGGGACATGATAGATGCTATAATGACCACTAATACCAATCAAGGCCCATTGATGAATGTATAACATTTTGGGCCATTGACACAAATCAACGCCAAATAAGGCCTATTAACGAAAGTATGGTGTGTTTCAGGCGTTAACACCTAACCATGACTAATGACACTCCTATACAACTCTTTTAGAGCAACTATGACATGATAGATGCTATAATGAGACACTAACACCGATCAAGAACTAGTATGACCCACTAATGAAAGTATGGTTTATTGGGCGTTAACACTGATTACTACACTCTTATATAACTCTTTTAGAGCAACTATAAATATCACTTGTATTTATTTTATATGTTTTTATATTTATTATACAATTTCTTATATTATTTAAGGTTTAATTAGTTGTTATATATATATATATATATATATATATTTACACTAACAACTCTTTATTTTAATTATTAAAAATAAATTAAATTCATATTTAGTTCATATTAATTTCACTTCTCTCAAAATTTCAAATTAATTTCACACCCCGTCTTTTCTTTAAAAAATTTTGAATTACCCTCACATTCTTAAATTTAATTTGACCACATATTTAACCTACCTTTTTTTCTTTCTCTTCATTCCTTCTTATTATACTTCTTCTTCATCTCTGTACACCCACCATAATCCTCAATCATTAATTCTCTAACTCACTCAATTCTTAACCAAATCCTTTGATTTCGGGCTCTAATCTAACTATTTTTG
This sequence comes from Bidens hawaiensis, assembly GCF_021521415.1. Taxonomy (NCBI): domain Eukaryota; kingdom Viridiplantae; phylum Streptophyta; class Magnoliopsida; order Asterales; family Asteraceae; genus Bidens; species Bidens hawaiensis. The sequence continues at coordinate 182,819 of NW_027494376.1, forward strand.
CGAGAGGAATTCACGTGTGGTGTCGGTTTCCATCAATTCTATCTCGATTTTTGCCAGATTCGTGTTGAGTGTGAAGAACCCAAGAACCAAGTTTGGGGATTTTCAATTTTAAGTGTTATTTCTTGTAATTGAAGCATAGTACATCTTCCTTCATCGCCAAAAAGGTATGTACTTCATTTGTTTGATGACAACAGTTTGCTGACAGATTCATTTTCGTTTATTTATTGGTATGTAAATTGATGTTAAACGATGATTACTAAACTGTTTTTGATTCTAGGATATAGCACTATGAGTCTAGTTTCCAGAAAGGTAACGTTTGTAATTTTTGGACACGTTTTGAATAGTTTTTATGATTTTACAAAAACACTGGTCAAAACTGATTCGGGGAGTTATATTTTGGCCTGTCTTTCCGACACCATAACTCCCTAATGACAAAACCAAACGGGTTGTTTTCAGTTCTGAAAGTTAGTATTATGAGTTTGAAGACAACCCAATTGGTCTTGCACAATTTAGATTAATGAGTTGATAGAACCATTAAACAAGTGTTTGTTGTGCTGAACTGTTGGTACATATCTGTAATGGTTGAATTATTGTGAGTTTTGTATGTATGAGAAAAATATAATAAAATTTTTTTGAGAAACCTAATTCATATATTCTACAATGGTAAATTTTGTAGAATTTATAATTAATATTTTCTTAGTGAATAAAATCAGTTTGTACATGCTATAATTTGTCTCGTGAACTAAGTGATCATAAGTTAAGTTGTATGATGAATGTTTGGTTGATTTTCCATGATACGATGTGTGAATTCATGTTAGGACTTTTTAGTACAGTTAACATTGATTATTATCACCAACGAGTCGTCGATTCAAGTTTTTGTTTGTGTATACATTATGTCTAATGTGATTGTGCGTGATAGTCGTCGTGCTTTGAGGTTTCGCCTCACATTAACCCTTTACTAGTTATGATGCTAATATTTTAACAATTTTAGGTTCAAAAAGTTAGAGCTGAAATGGAAAAAAGATGAAAGGAAGTCAAGAAACGAGTTGGAAGAATGAGTGAAACGAATGGAAAAATTGGAAAAAGAACTTAAGGAAAATGAAGAAAGGAGGCAAAAACAATTTGATGAGTTTATGAGAAAGGTTGAGGTCGGTAGTAATTAGTATTAGTTTCAAATATTTTGAATTGATAACTTATTAGTGAAGATTTGTTAATGTAAACTTGTTTTGAATTTATGTTATTGGGTTTGTTAAACTTATGAAATAGCCACATTTATCTATGTGTGACCAAAAGTATGATAATAGCTACACTAAATTACAAAAGCATTATGTTTGACAAACGGTAAGACAATGGCCACACCACAAACTACAAAAGAGTGTTTGAGTGGCAAGTTCACATTTTTAGCCACATTGACAATAACCTCCAGTGTCTATATGATATGATTGGCCACACAAACTGTATATGCATAAGCCAATTATGTTTTTATATATTATAAATATTATTGTAATAGGGCTGCTTTTGAGAAGGAGATTGAAGGTATGCCTTCTACCCGTACAGTTGGTGATCTCCTGCCAGAGCTTCACTGCCCTTTATGCAAAGAAGTTATGAAAGATGCTGTTTTAACAAGTAAATGTTGTTTCAAAAGTTTTTGTGACAAATGTGAGTTTTTGGTTCTTATATTTTCTGTTTTTACACTTAATTCTGTATTTTCTTTAATCATGATGAAGCTTTACATCACTATGTGTGACGAAAAGTTTGACAATAGCCACACTTTAAGTTAGGAAAAGCATTATGTGTGACAAAACGGTAAGACAATGGCCACACCACAAACTACAAAAGAGTGTTTGACTGGAAAGTTCACATTTTAAGCCACATTGACAATAACCTCCGGTGTCTATATGATATGATTAGCCACACAGTACCTCACTATGTGTGACGAAATGTTTGACAATAGCCACACTTTGAATTACGAAAAGCATCATGTGTGACAAACGGTAAGACAATAGCCACACTATAATCTACAAAGGAGTGTTTGAGTGACAAGTAAACATATTTAGCCACTTTTAATGTAATATCCAGTGTCTATATCATATAATTAGCCACTCTATTATTAAATTTAAGTGGCCATTTCTTTGCTATATCCACACGATATAGGTCACAATGCAAGCTTAACACAACCCTATTGGCCACATTATTATAAAATTCATGTGGCTGAAACATTAATTCATGTGGCTCTATACGTGCAATAGTCACTCATAGTAAATAGTCATGTGGCCATTTTCTACCATTTAGCCACACTTATTGGAGAGGCTTCTTCATAATGCATGTACCCTTTAGCCACACTTATTACCACATAAGGCCACTAAAAACTGTGTGTGGCCATATCATACCCACGGTGTCGCGACCTTTGGCCACATGTCCTGAACCAAATGTGTGTGGCTAAAGGCCTACAACCACACTTTTTTCGTGTGACCAAAGGTCAATTTTCACGTAGTGAACGACATAAAAAGAAAATTGTTTCAATCATCACCACATGACATAAAATTAAATTGTTTTACAACCATATCGAATACCATCAAGCAAAAAAAATCACCAAACAAAGAGGGGCTCGGGCCTTGTCTTTATTAATACTTCACTACGTACCCCTCTGAAAAAACCAACGGCCATGCCAGCCTGCACCACCTTATCTCCATCGCCAGCCTTCACCTCAGCATCTCCTGCCTTCAATTGTAACACCCTGGCTAAAGCGGAATACGCCCGGGTGTTACGTACATATTGTTAAAAACACATGTGACACTATTAAGTGACAAAATTATCATTAATTCATTCAAAGGCATCAAGTACACAAGTGATTTCAAATAAAGAAATTACAATGAAAATCAACGTACAACTCTTATTTAAAATATCCTAGGTCTAGTGTCTTTATACGTTTCATACTCTAATAATTGTACCTGTAACATATATATAAAATAATGTCAACTAACTTAATAGTTGGTGAGTTCACACAGTTTAAATACTACATAAACACTATACAATTCCATGAAAACTTGTGAAAAGCAAATAAGGGTTCTTTACACTCGAATCAAATGTCATGAGTGTAAAAAATAAATGAAGGTCTTTTCTAGTTGGGATTGTGCACCAACGTACTCAGATTGGGGTCCCTTTTCCACTCGAAACATGATACCGAGTGCAAAGGGGGGGGGGCGTATGATCTTACTTATTGAAGAAATCCATGCACGTAATATTTGAGCAAGTAGCAAGTAAGCACACGAGTCCGTGATGCGAATTGTAGTTTGTAAATAATAAATAACGAAATTGAATTTTTGATAGGATATATATGCTATCCCTAAAATGGTTAAAAAGGGTAAAAAGTGGGTGTGAGAAACTCACCTTTGGGATTGGAGATAACTTGGAAAGAAAAACCGTAAGTGCGTTAAATGAAACCGAACGATCGAATCTCGTGAGCTAAAATAAGAAATACGAGAATTACTAACTAATTAACTGGACTATAACGTTGATTTTAAGGTTCATACGTTATTATTTGCATATATACTTTTACCCTTTTAAATTATATTAATACTTAAGTTTAACGGATTTTTACGATTTATTATTATTATAATATTTATAAGTTTCAAATTAAATTTGTATATCATAACGTTACAGGCTCTTAGTGTTGCCGGTATATTTCGTTTTAGTATAATTGTTGTCTTTTAGAATTTATAAAGTTCACGACGATATCACCGATATATATTTATATATTTATTTTGTGAGTTTTAACACCGTTTAGGGTTTGTAAATGTTTGGGTTTTTAATTGTAAAGGTTAAAAATAATCTAAAAGAATTTTCGTTTAACTTAAAATTATTTATTTAATCTATAATGATTTATTAATATATATCTGATTTATTAAAACTATTAACATGGTTTGTAAAAAAATAGAAAATGGATCTGCAGTGACCCGGGTTCGAACCCAGGTCTTCATGACCACAACAGACACACTCAACCACTGGACCAAACCTGATTTGTGTTTAGAAGATGGAAACTAATTAATATAACCTAACTTTCAACTTCATCTTCTTCCTCTAAGCCCTAGATGTTGAATTCATTTAATCCGTTGATTGTTTGCACGATTTATGTTAGGGGTTTTGTTAGACGCTTATAAACAATGAGAATACATATTTTACTTACTTGATTTGTGCCAGAATGATGGTAAACGAAGCTTGGCCGGACTCGTACTTGGATGAACAATTTGGTAATGTCAGAGAGTTTGTTTGCGTAATATTATGTTTGTAGCAGATGTAGATGATGATTAAGGTCATTTTTATGTGTTCAATTGTGTTGTTTTATGTTTATTACGAGCTATTAAAGTTTTAATTGTAATCCGATCGGTTTAGATTAATCACGTATTAATGTTTAGAACTAATGGAAAGTCGTTTAGTATAAAATAACGAACCAAACGAACATAATATGTCGCCGGCGCCGGAATCAGGTCGCCGGACTCGTTGGTCGGAAAACCGAAGGGGAAAGGGGGGGCTGGGCTGAATATTATATTTATTTATTTTTAAATCATATTTACATTTTAGACCCTAGACTTTAAATATCTTAATAGTTTGGTATTAAACTTTAATTACACTATGCACCTTGAACTTTTTTATATATAACTTAATCAAACTTGATATTTTATTATCTTTGGATTGCTTACGTTTTACACTCGTATGGTTTTAAACTTTGATTATTTTATAAACTTTTTAGCTCGGAGATGGACAATACGAATAGATAATGAACGGATACAAACTTTAATCATTAAAATTGATATAAATCGATAACTTCCAAATACGAATATATTGAAACGACTAAACGGGTCGGTTTAACGAATACAAATACAAATACGAATATGAAAAATTGAAAAATGTCACAGCATTCCCTACTTTGGAGAATTTCGTCCCGAAATTAAGTAGAAGAATCCGTAACAAAAAGATGATGATACTTTGTTCGCATTTGATCTTCTCGTTCCCAAGTGAATTCAGCGCCACGCTTGGATTCCCAACGAACCTTTACCAAAGGTATATGGCTACATTTAGTTTCCATGTCTTTGTGATTCATGATTTCTACCGGTTTTTCGACAAAGTGCATTGTTTCATCGATGCGCACTTCGTCGAGTGGTACATGGAGGTTTCCCTCAGCAAGACATTTCTTTATATTTGAAACATGAAACGTCGGATGAACGTTAGAAAGCTCTTGAGGTAGTTCAAGTGTGTAAACAACACTACCAACACGAGCAAGAAGCTTGAAAGGTCCAACGAAACGAGGAGATAGTTTGCCTTTCTTGCCAAAACGAACAACACCTTTTCACGAGGATACCTTGAGAAGGACACGGTTACCAACATTAAACTCGCGAGGTCGTCGTCGGTTATCGGCGCAACTCTTTTGACGGCTACGAGCGGTTAAGAGGTTTTTTTTTTATATAATCACACTCAACTCGAACAAACTCGGAGGGTCATTTTAGTCATTTATTATTTATATTATGTTTTAGTTTATTATTTTAATGTAAACAAACTACAAGGGTCAAACATGTCATATGTGTATAGTCTTATGTATATATCGTTTCTATATAAACAGATCTCTGTATCATTGTACGAACGAACCCACAGTATTATTATCAATTCAATATTGGTTTGATCAATCTTTGTTATCTATCCATCCATTATATCAGTTTTAACAAGAATTGGCATCAGAGTACAGGTTATTTCACAGATTGATTTACAAATTGATAATCCCCTCGTCATCCCTGGTTATCACGCATAGGCAGATTGAAGATTGAATCCCTATCCCATTCGATCTCAATCAAGTTCGTTAATTTCATATTGAAATTCTCACAATAGTCAGGAACCCAAATCAATTGAATTAATTAATTCAATTGGTCCTTTTTTGGTGAATTCCCAGACACGCTTCAAACAAATTTTGGCCCGTTTCAAGAAATTCATTTCAATTTATTGTTGGAATTAATCCCGGCAATAGCCATTAATTGAAACAAGATTTGGAAAACTAACGACCCAGACTTGTTCACTGTTGTTCATCGCTGGTCATAACAGAAAGTCAAAATTGGAATCAAAATCACAAAAGTCAAAGATACATCAGTTTCATCATTATTCTGGAAGAAACTCAGAATCTGTTCACTTCCGGAACCCGTCATCATCAGGTTTATTAATCCAATTTTGGAAATTTATTTCGTTTTTAGTTTTACTAGATATCAGAATTCGTTTTTGTTGTTGGATTATTATAGAAACCGTAGATTATTGAAAACATAGTGATTTATAGGATTCCCCGTTAGAATTGAATTGTTGATGAAAATTGTTAGCATGTCAGTCACAAGTCAGAATGTTGGTCCCGTGATACATTACAAGGAAGTGGCAACACTTTCTAGTTTTCAATGCCCAATCTTAAAACCGACAAATTATACGGTTTGGGCAACACGTATCAAGACCATATTAGAGGAAAATGGCCTTTGGGAAATGATTGAACCGCTTGAAACCACAGAACCCGATGTGAAGAAAGATAAGACGATCACCGCCTATCTTTTTCAATCATTACCCGAAGATTTGGTGTTGCAGGTTGCAAAGTGCAAAAGTGCAAAAGAAATATGGGGCACGTTGAAAACTAGACATGTAGGAGTAGATCGTGTGCAAAAGTCACAGTTACAAACCCATAAATCCGAATTCGAATTGTTGCAAATGAAAGAAGATGAATCTATTGATTCATTCACCGCTAAGTTGAACGCCATAGTTTCTAGAGCATATGGTTTAGGATCAACTTTAGATGAATCAACCCTAGTACGCAAGTTACTTAACTCTGTGCCCGAAAAGTTCATCAAAATAGTAGCATCAATAGAACAGTACTCGGATTTAGATGAAATGACTTTAGACGAAACCATCGGAAGACTTAAAACTTTCGAGGAACGAATCAAGTCAAAGATAAGTAGTCTAGTTGAAAATCAGGATAAGTTGATGTTCACACGACATAACGGTAATCATGGTCGTGGACAATAAAATGCAAGATGAGGAAGTAGGAAGTTCAATCCACGAGGCCGAGGCCGTGGACGGTTTACACCATCATCATCCCGGGAAGAATCCACTCAAGACCCGTCCAAAGATTCTAAACAAAATAGAAGGAAGTTCACTGGTGACACGAGTAAGGTTAGATGTTACAAACGTAGCAAACTTGGACATTATTCTTCAAATTGCCCTCAAAAGGAACATGCAAAAGATCAGGCCAATCTAGTGCAAGAGGACGAAGAGCCGACCCTTTTAATGGCAATCCGTGAAGACCGTATTGATACTCAAGTAGTTTTCTTAAACGAAAAGGAGATCAAGCCCGATAACTATGTTAGTGCACGGTTTTGCGTCTAGAGTCTTTGTATTTATCGTTAACGTTTGATTTTTAATTAATGTAATAATTAGTTTATTTAATAGCTAGTTCGCTAGGGGATGTTAGAGAACTAGACATTAAATGTATTCCCTCCTGATTCGTTAGGGAAAGTTAACGAATCAGGGGGTGCTTCGCTATGATTATTTATGTAACGAAGGGAAAGCTGGTTCGCTAGGGGATGTTAGCGAACCAGATTACCCTCTATATATAGTGAACTATTGTTCACATTAATGTAAGTTTTTGGAGAGTTAATTAATGAATGGCTGTCCAAACTCTCTCTCAAGCTTCACACTAATCTTATACAAACACCAATACTAATATATTGATAATAGATACACATATATAACACTGAATCAATGTTAATTATGAGCTAGATCCTTAATCGTATTAATAGTATAAACACAGATCTGAGATCTATTAGTGGTTATTGTTATTGATACGAATCGAATTTGGGATCCAACAAGTGGTATCAGAGCTGTTGGTGCTCATACACTTGATTTGGTTTGATTTTGTTATCATTTTAATTAAGTTTTCTGTTTTGGACTTTTTCAATCAATTTGTGTTTATTTTGGTTGAATTATGGACGGATTGGATGGAATTTGTGTTGGTTAAGGTATTGGTTAGGTTCGGATTAGAGGAATTGAGGTGTGGTTTGAATTTGTGTTGTTTAATTGTGATTTCGGTTTAAGTCTGAAACAGAGGTTTTGTTTTGGTCAAATTTGGTTAGGCAATTGGTGTGAATTGGTTACGAGATGGTGTGTATTGGATTCGGAATTTGATTACGAGAAGGTTGATAGGTTATTTGTGCGGTTTGGTTAAGAAACAAGATAGTGTTACAGATTTGGTAAATTTGGGTTTCTGGGTTGATCTTCATAATTTATGGAAAAATGGTTTGAAGATTTGAAGATTTGATGATGAACATGATTCGTTATTATCCTTTTGATGATTCGTTATCTGTTTACTCGTGATTCGTTATCAGATTGGTTACTTCGCTACCTTGTTCGTTAGCCAGTTCGTGTGAGTTATTGGTTCGTGTTATCTAGTTCGCTATCTAGATTAACCGATTCGTGTGACACGTGTTCTTCTTGGAATTTGTGTCCTAACAACCTTTGCCACGTGGCATAAGGTGTCAGAGTTTGTTACAAACGGTTGTAACAACCTGATTCGCTATAGTGTGATTCGCTAATCCACTGTAGCTGATTCGCTAAGTATTCCTTAGTGATTCGCTAAGTTTATTTTGGCGATTCGTTACTGATTATCATCTGATTCGCTAAATTAATCTTTTGTGATTCGCTAAACTAATCCTTTGTGATTCGTTTGGTCAATTCGTTAAGTTGACTTGTGATTCGCTAAGTTGACTTGTGATTCGCTAAGTTGACTTGTGATTCGCTATACCTTCATCTCATTCGTTATCCGTTTCGCCATTTGGTTGATTCGTTAACCTTAATTGTGATTCGTTAACTTTGAATCTTAACCTTGTTAAGAGTTGATTCGTTAAACACTGTTCACAGTTCGCTATAACTGTTCACAGTTCGCTATAACTGTTCACAGATTGTTAAATTTTATTTGTTACACCCTTTAAATTTTTGAAACTTTTCAAAAATGGCCGGTATGTATGCATTAGCGTCTCAAAACATGTTAATGCACCAGATGTTGCAACTTGATAGGTTCGCATTCTAAATGTCCAAGATTGATGAAGTTCAGTGACTTTTCCAAGTGGGAACCTCGGTTTCATGCACATTTGGGATCTATTCATCCTGATTGTTCTTACTGTCTTGATGAAGTTTATGTGGCACCAATGATTGGTGATGATACTATTGGGTATACTCCTAAAGCTGTTTCTCAATACTCACAAGAAGAGAAGAAAGCTTTAGAAATCGAGATAAAAGCCTATTCTACTCTGACTATGGCATTACCAGAAAATATCTTTCATCAAGTTGGTAGTATCAAGAGATGTGCGTCTTTATTTCAACATCTGCGTATGAGAAGTATGGGAAACACAGCTGAGAGTAAGAAAGTGATGCTCAAGTTTCAGTTTCGAAACTTTAATTTATTGAAGGGAGAAACAGTTGAAGAGATGACTACTAGATTTAGTCATTTAATTGCTGAAATTGACAAGATGAAAATGGAAATTTCTGAGAGGGATAAAATTGACACTATTAAAAGTGTGCTTCCAAGTTCTTACTCAACATTTCTAATGGTTTTGAAAGAGAATGACTATTTTGTGAATGAAGACTTGACGGCACTTGAATTTCTACAAAAGATTGAAGCTAGAGAATACGATCTTAAGTGTCAAAAATCCTCCAAAGAAAATCAAGATCCAACTTTCTATGGTGGAAGTATGCCTCTTAGTTCAACGATCTCTCCAATCACTGCTTTTCTTACTCATGCTGCAAGTGAAAAAGAATCAACTATGGTTAATGATCCAAAAGTTTGTTTCTACTCTGCTGGTAATTCGGATGGTTCTGGAAGTTCAACTAATACAAATCCATTTGCTACACCACCTAGTGTTAATATGAAGGAAGCTGAGTAAAACTTTGTTTTTCTGACAGCTTTTATGTCTTCATATGAAAACTTAGTGAGTAGTAAGATTGCCACAAGTGATTTAACAGATGGGGACTATGATTAGATAGATCCAGATGATCTAGAAATCATGGATTTAAAATGGAACATGGCTATGATTGTCCGTAAAGTTAAAAGATTCATGTAGAGAACTGGAAAAGATCTTCAAGCTTTAAACAAGAAGTTGGGTTTTGACAAATTAAAAGTAAAGTGTTATAATTGTCAAGAATTTGGGCATTTCGCAAAGGAATGTGACAAACCAAGGAAAGAATACACTGGTTCTCGTGGTCAAAATCAAAATGCTTCTACACCATGTGGAAGTAATGCTGAAAAGAAATCATCTTCTTCTATAACACAAGCAATGTTAGCAGATAGAACTGATTGGTCACAACGGTTAATATGCAATGATGTTCAAGCAAATTTGGCTATGTTTGGATTACACAATGATTGTCAAGATGCAACTGCTAGTGAGATGTCTTCCGATAATGATTCTGGATCTGATTCTGACGACTCTTGCGACAAGCCTTCCGAATCAATGTTTGCTTGCATGGACAAGATCAATGAGGTTAGTAACTCTATTTCTGCTACTTCATTTGTTAAGGTATCATGTGTTGATTGTGAATCTAACAAATCAAAGTAAGAAGCTTTGAAAAACCAAAATGATAGTCTTATAGGAGAAATTGCGTTTATGAAAGATACTTATCGACAATCTCTTGAATCTCAAATGAGATCTCGAGAAAAGATTGATGCATTGTCGACAAGTAACCATGATCTCAAAGCCGAGTTATCTGTGAAAATGACAATTAATGACCAAAAGTTTCAAGAAATATTGAAACATCGTTCAAAGATAACTGAGCTTGAGAATGAGGTTCTTGAGTTGAAAAACAAGTTGGGTAAATTTCGAAATTCTTCGTTTTTGTTAAATGAAATTATCGAAGTTTCTGGAAAACAAAAGGACTCCAAGAAAGGTATTGGTTTTGTTGAAATTCCACCACCTTTCCATAATGATTATAAAATTAATCCTTTTGCAAGAAAAGAAGAGGATTTGATTCAAAAAGAATATGTGATTTCTGAAAAACCCAATTTGGTTAAACCTGAAATTGTCAAACCCCAAGTTGCTCCTCAAAAACCTCATGTGGAAAGTAAAAAAGGTATTTTTTGAAAATGTTGACAAAATGATTATTGAAGATGTGTTTGAATCTGAGATAATACACAAGAATAAGAACATTCCTAGTTCTAACCATATTCTTTGCGAACCTCAAGAGTTTGAGGAAACTGTGTATGGTTCATTCAAATCTCAAGTGAACAAGGAAGAAACTGTGAAAACCAAACCAGTGAGGGCAAAGAAGTCAGTTAAACCAAAGATTTCTGACGAGGACTTAATGCGTTTCATTAATCCTCCGAGTTCTAAGTCTTCATCGGCTAGAGTTTTTATGTTAAAAGGAATGGACACGTTGTTCACAGAAAAAGATATTCCAATAAGTATCATCAAACCGTAACTTATTGAGAGTGTTTTTGTCAATGAAACTTCAAAAATTCAAGAACTTGAACGTGTGTATGCTCAAACAAAAACATCAGTTCAATCTGACCCATTGACTAAGGCAAAACAACTTTTAAAACAAGCTAAGAAAATTAACTTTGTGAAGTCAAATGGGACAGATACACTAAAAAGTTTTTGGAACTGTTCTAATTTAGATTTTTACTTAAAGAAGAAATCTGAATTATCTGATGAGTTTGCTAAGAGCATGACTAAAAATGTGAGTCATCATCAAACTTCTGGGTCATTCATTCCAAATACCTCGCAACAACATCGTGTAGACATGCGAAGTTGTTTCTTATGCGGTCAACTTGGTCACGTTGAGAGGGATTGTAGTCAGAAGTACCATCAGAATCTTCATCCTTTTATCAAGGACCATTCCAAACCGATTCATGTGGTAAAGGAGATTCTGAAACGACCTGTGTCGTATGCTGATGATACTCATATTTTGTTCTCTAATGTGAATCCTCGGAAGGTTCTTCATGTCAATGAGACACATGGTCAAGTCAAACCAAAATTCGTTCCAACTGAACCCATATGTCAGAACAAGAATTCAAACATTGTTCAGGCAGCTTACTTAAGACAAAAGTCTAGGAAGCCGGTAACTTATTCACAAGTGGCTGAACAACAGTTGAAATCTGTTCAAGTTAATGATGAAAGAGAAAACCAAAAGGTGCCCAAGACCGAGGCCTGGGCTGCCTTTTTGAACTAATCACTTTTGTTTGTGTGTAGGGTTCATCCAAGACCATTTCTGGTGAAAACTGGATCATGAATAGCGGATGTTCTTGTCATATCACTGGGAATCTCGACCTATTAACCAACGTAAGAAATATTGAAGGGGGTTATGTAGCGTTTGCTGGGAATTCTGGGGGCATGATCACACAAGAGGGTGAAGTTTCAAATGGTCACATTACGTTTGAGAAAGTGAATTATTGCGACAAAGTTGATCATAACTTATTGAGTGTATCGCAGATTTGTGATAAAAAGTACACTACGATATTTACTGACAAAGAATGTCTTATCTTGAAACCGGGTTATGTTATTCCCGAGGACATGGTTGTCATGAGATCACCACGATCAAAAGATATTTATGTCCTAAATATGAGTTCTAAGGTATCCACATCGATCGAAACATGTTTTGTCTCGAAAGCAACCGAGAAAGACTCGATTCTATGGCATCGTAGAATGGGTCACCTACATGTCAGAAAGATGAATTATTTAATGGCAAATGACTTAGTTGAGGGTGTCTCGTTAAAGAATTTTAAGTTATCCGATCACTGCGTTGCATGCAAAAAGGGCAAGCAGAAGAAGAAGACATATCCCTCTAAGTTATTGAATTCCATTGATACTCCTCTTGAACGACTTCATATGGATTTGTTTGGTCCTGTGAATCGTGCGAATATTTTTGGGGATTGGTATTGTCTTGTAGTGACTGATGATTATTCAAGATACTCTTGGGTGTTTTTTATGAGTTCGAAGGATTAAACACCGGTTTTGGTACAAAATCTTATTACTAAGATCGAATCACTGTATAAACAAAAGGTGAGGAGAATCCGAAGTGATAATGGTACTGAATTCAAAAACACTATATTGGATTTCTTTTGTATTCAAAAGGGAATTCACCGAGAATATAGTGCACCTTATGTACCTCAACAAAACGGCGTTGCTGAACGAAAGAACAGAACCTTGATTGAAGCTTCAAGAACGATGCTCGCTGATTCTAAGCTTCCTGTCCAATTCTGGAATGAGGCAGTGAATACAGCTTGTTATACGCTTAATCGAGTTCTAACTATGAAAAGACTAAAGAAGACCAGTTATGAATTATTAAACAATCGTAGTCTAACTTAAAGTATTTGGAACCTTTTGGGTGTCCTTGTACTATGTTGAAGAAGGATGCCGGTAAATTTGAAGAGAAAGCCATTGAGGGTTATTTCTTAGGGTATGCGTCACCTAAGAAACGAGTTTTCAATTTTACGTCTGGTTGTGTCGAAGAGTGGTACCATGTTGATTGTCAAAAGTACACAACTCCTCCTCAAAGGAAAGGTCCAGACTGGATGTTTGACTACGATAGTTTATTTAATTCATTTACTCCTTCGACTGAACACATTGACGAAGATCTGGTTCGAGCATACTTTGAAGATCATTTGACCATTCCAAGATTTTCAAGTTCTAATGATGTTGAAGCTCAACCAGATGCTCCAACTGAAGAACCTCAAGTTGTTTCTCCAGTTGCTATTGATAATGTTTCTACTTCTTCTGATGATGATCAAGCTGAAGATCAAGTTATTGATCTTGACAGTGATAATGTTTCATCTCCCGAGTTAGGTGAACATTACACTAACTTATTTGATAATGTTGTTGTTCCTGAGAATCCCACTCTTCGGATTCATGGATATCATCCACAGGAAAACATCATTGGAAAACTTGATGTGGGCGTTCGTACACGTCATCAAGTTGCTTCGTCAAGTGATAATAACATATTGTGTACTTACACTAACTTACATTCTTCGGGAATTGTAAATCTTGCTAAATTCTCTTGCTTTCTATCTCAAGTTGAGCCAACGACAACTCGTAAGGCACTTGAAGATCCTTCTTGGGTAGAAGCTATGCAAGAAGAATTACAACAATTTGCACGTTTGGGTGTTTGGGACTTAATAAACAAACATGCTAGAGTCAAGAAAACCATTCCGACTAAGTGGGTATGTAAGTGTAAGAAAGACGATCGAGGGTGATTGTCAGAAACAAAGCACGTCTAGTGGTGCAAGGTTTTCATCAGCAAGAGGGTATTGATTACACTGAGGTTTATGCGCCAGTGGCAAGATTATAGTCGATTCGAATCTTCCTGGCTTATGCTGCTTACAAGAACATTAAAGTGTATCAAATGGACGTTAAGAGTGCTTTTCTCAATGGGGAACTACACGAAGAAGTGTTTGTCCAACAACCACCTGGTTTTGAAGATCCTGAGTATCCGGAACGTGTTTACTGATTAAACAAAGCATTATATGGTCTTCATCAAGCCCCGAGAGCTTGGTATGGCACACTTGCCGACCATCTGACTGATAATGGCTTCAAACGAGGGACTGTCGACTGCACTTTATTTCATAAAACTGTTGGTGACAATCTTCTCCTAGTCCAGATTTATGTCGGCGATATTATTTTTGGGTCTACAAACAACACATTGTGTAAGGAGTTCGAGAAGTCCATGCAAACAAAGTTCGAGATGAGCTCGATGGGAGAGATGAATTTCTTTTTAGGGTTGCAGGTTCACCAGTCTACTCACGGAATTTTTATTCACCAGACTAAGTATGTGAACGATGTCTTGGAACGGTTCAAGATTACTGCCGGAAAAATCCCTTCTACTCCTCTTCCAGTAGGGCACAATTTATCACCGGATGAATTGGAGGATTCTGTTGATCCTACCCTCTATCGTGCCATGATCGGTTCTTTAATGTATTTAACAGCTTCTCGCTCTGATATTATGTTTGTTGTTTGTCTTTGTGCTAGGTATCAAGCTAGTCCCCGAGTGACTCACCTGGCAGCGGTCAAGCGTATTTTGCAATATCTACGGGGAAATCCTAACATCGGGTTATGGTACCCCAAAGATAATACTTTCGATCTTACCGCCTACTCAAACTCAGATTATGGAGGATGCAAGATCAATTTCAAGTCAACGACTGCAGGATGTCAATTTTTAGGAAACCGGCTTGTTTCCTGGCAGTGTAAGAAGCAGACAACGGTCTCCACTTCAAACGCCGAAGCTGAGTATGTTGCAGCCTCGAGTTGCTGTTCCCAGGTTTTGTGGATACAACAATATTTTCGCGACTACGGTTTGAAGTTTCTTACTACTCCCATTTTAATTGATAATTCTGCTGCTATTAGTATCACCAAGAATCCCGTACAACATTCTAAAACGAAACATTTCGAAATTCGATATCATTTTATACGGGATTGCTATGAAAAGAAATTAATCGATCTTGAGAAAGTACATACTGACTTTCAGAAAGCCGATCTGTTTACTAAAGCATTTTATAAAACACGTTTTAAATTTTTGCTTGATTTAGACGGATTGAAGATCCTCGCTGATATCCTTAAACAAGGATGACTATCTTTATTTTCTGTCATATTTTTCTTTTAAAATTTATTTTGGTTTTAGGGGGTGAAAATCTAGAAAATACAAAAAGAGTGTGTTTTTCGTTTGTATAGATAAAACCCAAAAACATTAGAAAACATAGAAAAATCAAAAATATTTCTTTCTTGTTTTTAATCTGAAAAACCAAAAACATTAAAAAATTTTCGAAATTCAAAAATATTGTGATTTATGTTCTTTAATGTTTTTTTCTTTTAAATATTTAGAAAAACCAAAAACATTTTAAAATTTTGAAAATTTATGTTCTTTAATGTTTTTCTTTTAAATATTTAGAAAAACCAAAAACATTATAAAATTTTGAAAAACCAAAAAGAATGTGTTTATATTTGTACAGAAAAATCCGAAAATCCAAAAAGATTGTGAAGTTTATTTTGTTTATAAGAAAATTGAAAAAGACAAAAATATTGTGTTTTTAAAGTTTGTATAGAGAAAAACCAAAAAGAGATTATTTTCTCGCTGAAAATTATGTCGGTTATTTAAGATTGTGAAGCATGCTTGCATGTCTTGGTCATATTATTCACTTGTGAATTGATGGTTAGCTATTTATTTATAAACTTAAGTTAACTGAGGCGATTAAATTTATTTTTTTCTTTATTTTATGCTCCTCAAAATTTTGCGTTTTTGAAGCAAAATGAGAACATGATAGTACATTGATTATCTTGACCCCAAATCCAGCAAAAAGTAAGCTTAAAAGACTGTGTGCGTAATTGCATTGGTGCATTGGTAGGTCATAAAACAACCCAGTAGAGTAAAGTATGTGATATAAACATAAAGAAACGCCAAATTGAAAGGGGTGTTAGTCTCTAGCAAAAGTCTCGGTGAGGATGGCAGAAATGTAATAACCAATCATACTCAAGCCTTATATTTGTTGATCACCCAAAAATAAAATAAAGCAAATAACAAGCGTTAAGATTCTGGACACTTTGATTCTTTATGCGACTTAATCATCTGGGTATTCATAGGCATGAATATTTCACTCGCTTTCTAGAGCAAACCCAAAGTCATTAAACTTGATCACTGTTGTACTTTGTACAATCTAAATTACTGACTTGATCAAAATCCGCTGTTAGTCATACAATTGTTCCTCCCTTGCGTGCGTCTTAATACCAATAAGAAACGGACCCCAGGGGATACAATGTATGTAAGCAGACAGATGGACTCGTGCATACTCACTCACAGTAAAGGAAACTTGATGCATTGCTCAAAATTTCAAAATTGGTATCAAAAATTTTGATCAACAATATAATGGTTTAAGTCAAGTTGGGGTGATTTGGCAAAAATCAAATTAAGCTTGAACCGAGATTAGAGGCTGATAGTTTCTGATATTCTGTGCTTTAATTGAACAAATTAATCATATCACAAAAATACTTGAATGTGTGTTATTAGATTTATGTGGATAACAATACCAATGACCGACTTATCGCAAGTCATAATATCGCTGAAATATAAAACTGTGATGGAAGGGCAATTTGGTCAATATGATTATCTGCTCAAACTCGACAAAAATACAAAAATATGTTCTGTTTTTTAAAATTTTATGAAAACACAAAAAGATTGTCTATTTGTTAATTGTTCGGATATTCTTCTGTAAATACATTATTTATTCTTTATTTTACAAAAGACCAAAAATAATTTCTTTCTTTTTCTTTTTAAATATTTTTTTAAGTTATGTTTCGGAAAAATGAAACGTTTTTAAGGTATTTGGTTGTCGGGATAAAAAGATTCTCGATAACCTAATTTATTTATTTTATTTAATTATTTAATTCTTTTAATTATTTAAATTAATATTAAATAAAAGATTTTATTTCGTTAAAATCCAATTCGTTATTTATGGATAACGAACTAGGTGATTCTTTAGCAAACTAACTTTTGGTTCGTTCACCTAATTCGCTTCCGCACTCTGTAACGAATCATCCCTTCGTTATGCATATTTAACGAATCATGACACGAATCATGTCTTGATTCGCTACCTTTAATTTAACGAATCAAGTAGTGATTCGCCAAAATAAGGTAACGAATTGAGTTAGCGAATGGGCTAATTCGTTAATTTTTATTTAAACGAATCGTCTGATTCGTACAAGTTGCACCTCGGGTGGTGTGCAATTATATAAAAGGACTAGAAACTCACCAGTTTTTACACTGTTCTTCGTCTTCCTTCACCATAAAGTTACTCTGCCAAATTTTTCTCTGAATCTCGACTACCTTATTTTTTATTTCAAAGACATTTTCGAGTTTATAAGGTATAGACGTTCATGGCGATATCATTTTCGTCAAAAATGGCATAGATTTGAGAACCTAATAATTGATGTTTAGGGGTTTAAGGGTTTCCAAAGTTTTGAAATCCATTTCAGTATAATTTATGTTGAAGAACTATATGATTTTAATGTCATTGTAATCGGAATCATATTCCGATACCCTTGGTGGGCTTCAATCATGATTTGATTGTTGTTTGCCGGGTTAATTATAGTTTCGTGTTATCGGTGTTTACAGTGGGTTAGTCTAACCTATGTACTTAGAGATTTTGAGTCTTAATCTCATTCATCTTCGATTAAGAACGTAATTCCGAGTACAACGAGCTCATTATTGCGATGATTCGACGATAGTTATGGTCTAATCGTCCCCGGGCTCATATTGTTGACTATTTGTGTTCATCGTAATTTTGACTTTGACCATATGGGTCAAAGAACAAGTCTTAATTATGACCATTCGTTAGTCTTAGCGAATTGGGACTGTTTCGTGTCCAATTCGATAAGATTTTACACGAAGTTGATTAGCGAATAAGATGTTACACGAATCAGATATGGATTCGCTTAAAATATAACGAACTAGTTCTTAGTTCGTCATAATTAAATAGTAGTTCACTATGCTCAGTTCGTTAGTTAATTTACTTGATAGCGACTCGCCTGATTCGTTATCTTATTGTAACGAATCAGTGTGATTCCCAACGAATGACATTTATTAATTAACTTAATTTCAATATTCAATTAATTTAATTAAAGAATTTAAATTGTCTAATACGTGTAAATATATTAATTATACATATCCTTTGATTACGTATATACACCATCTATAGATATTTTGATATATTTGATATCTCTTCTCATATTCGATTTTCTTTATGCAGTAAAATATGGCTGATCAAGAACAACAAAATCAACCACCACCAGAACAACCTCCACAGGATCAACAATATCAACAAGCTGAAGTGATCTTATTGCCATTTGATAGAAAGCACAACATTTGTGCTTATGTTGATCAAGATGTACCTGATTTGAAAACATTTGGAGATTTGTTGACTTTCTTACGACGATCAAAGATACATTATGCTATCACTGCCAGACCAAAGGTGTATCTATGTATTATCAGACAATTTTGGAACACGGCTGCATATGTTGAAGAAAATCAGATCATCAGGGCTACAATCAATCAAACTCCAATTACAATTCATGTAGCAGTGATTCGCCGAGTACTTCAATTCGATGATAATGACGATTACCCGAGTGAATTTGACAGGTCATTAGTTAGAGGACTTTTCACCCGTTTGCACTATAATGGAAATATTCTTAAGTCCATGTTGAATAAGAATGGGGTGTGTGCACCATACAAGTATCTGTTGCATGTTCTACGTCATTGTATGAGTGGACGTCGCGGTGGTTTTGATGAGTGTAGACTGAGTTTGCAGTCGGCCTTTGTTGCCTTGATTCTGAACAAGCCGTATAATTATTCAGAGTTAGTATTTGATCATTTGAAGGAACAGGTTCAGCAAACTCTTCAGTCGAAGAAATTCTTGATGTACCCTTGTTTCCTACAGCTTATTATTCAAGAATTGATTCCGAATTTGGATATCGGTCATACAAGAGTGAATGATGTACTTCATCAAGAACACATGACTGTTGATACCGGATTATGTATCAACAGGATAAACGTATGTTAATTTATAGAAAGGAGAAACCACAGGATAAACGGATGATTGGTCATATAATCAATCCGGATTATGTATGTCCTCCTAATGAGCGCTGGATCCACGACGATTCGGATTCCGAGCGTGAAGGGGGAGAAGGTGGGAACGGTGATGGTGGAGATGATGATGGTGATAATGATGGGAATGATGGTGATGGTGGAGCTGGTGAACGAGTTCTTAAAGAACAACAAGATGCAGTCGATGCTGCTCTAGCTGCCACCATGAAAGCTCAGCTGGAAAGAAAAAGAAAGGGTAAAGCTATAGCTACTGATGAACCATCAAAGAAGCCCCGTGTATCTGCTGGGGCTGGGGTAATCATTGGAACCCCACCACCAAGTCATACAACGCCTCAAAGCTCGGCGGTGCCGCTAACTACTAGCACTCCAATGCTTACTTTGACGACGACGTTGGTGTCACACGAGAGGCTCGGTCTTATTCCTCAAATGGCGTTAACCGAGATACCGAGACCTCCTGCTGCATTGTCTACAGTATTTCCTACTACATCAATGAGACCTCCTCCTCCGCCAACAACTACTTCTCCTCCTCCTCCACCTCCGCCTAGTGATATCTCATTTATGAGAATTACTCGGCCTCAAGGACAAGTTCAACCTGTTCATCCATCCATATACAACTTGCCGCCAAGTCGTCAAACTGAAATGCTGCTAAATCTGCTACATCTATATGAAAATCAAATGGCAGCTGACTGTCAAAATCAAGAACGACTCATGGAGAATCAACGACGAATGATGGGTTATATTTATTTCTGTCAGAAGGAGACGAAATTGTTTCGTACGATTGTTGAGTCTCAGGGGGTGAAATTAAAGGAACAAGAAGAGTTGATTTTACAATTAACTTGTAAAGAAGATGCCCTCAAGAAACTCAAGAATGACGACGATGATCCTGACGTGCAGGAGGTGAGCCTAAACAATCGCATGGTTCATCCTCTGGTGCTGGTGTTAGTGGCGGTGATGATTCGAGCAAACAAATTATTATTTATCAAGATCCAACAGTTGCCAAGCCAATTGAAATGATTGCAGCTAACACAGTGATATTTGTTGATGGATCAGGGGTGGTGAAGAGTGTGGTGAATAAGGACGAGATACAGGTTGGTGAGTTTGTAGAAAGATCCTTGACACGGGAGCAGATTTCAATTCTGTTTGGGCTGAATGACGATCAATTGAATGTGTTAGAGGCTGAGCCCGATGTTGAGGTTGTGAATGAAGAAGGGTTGGATGAGGATCCGTTGTTTATGAATACGGATTTTATTTATGAGAATGATGACATTGAGATGGAGGATGTGACTGCTGATGAGTACCCAGACTTGTATCAACATACGAACGTTGATCAAGGTGCTCCGGTATTTCAAGAAGAGGTGTTTAAAGAGACTGAGGATGAACTGGAAAAGGTTGTGCAGCGAACAATACCCTCACTCAAAGAAGTGACTGATGAGGACGTAGAAAGATGGTTCAAACGTCATAAAGTGGGTAAAATTATCAGCGCTTATCGTTATGTAGATCAAGAAAGAAAAGATACTGCTGCTGCTTGGGTTAAGGCTAATTAGGTGACTACCTTCAAGACCGTTTCAAAGGTACATGGTGATATTGTCTCCTGGCTCTATGATTCTGACCTTAAAGTATGTATAGTCAAGTGGGAAAAGAGTGTCCAGTATTACGAGAAGAAAATGGATGTTTTAACTCTACCGCGTTGGGATGTACGAACCCTCGCGAGACGTCCATTTATCAATCGTGGGGGTTACCGAACAGCTGAGTGGTTTCACCAACACTTACTGTTCGAGGTCAATCATGGCTTCAAATTCTTCAAGCCCCAGGTCCCAAGACGTAAGCGCATTGACGAGATTGATCCAAGGACCGGCTGGAAGAAACTTGTCTTGAAAGTGAAGCCGCCAAAGACGATGAAAAAGGTACCTGTGAAGACGATGCCTCAAGATATTTATCTGTCTTTCAACCGTTGGTACTATGACAATCGTACCAGCGAGGCAGTCATTGTTCTTGGAAGTGGTCTGAAGACTAAGTTTATCAAGATAATCGACCCAATGTGGTTGGTTAACTTATCAGAGACCGACAATGATGTGCTCTTCAGGAAGCAGATCTTGTTCGAACGCCAAGAAGATTACGACCTGGCTATGCAATTTCAACGAGTCGTTCGTGTGTTTCATGAACATGGAATTCATAGTTGCAGAGACTGGCAGTCAAAGTGCTTCAAATAAGTTAAAGACAAAGAGCTCAAGACGAGGGGGTGTATTTTAGTGCACGGTTTTGCGTCTAGAGTCTTTGTATTTATCGTTAACGTTTGTTTTTTAATTAATGTAATAATTAGTTTATTAAATAGCTAGTTCGTTAAGTTATAGTCTAGTTCGCTAGGGGATGTTAGAGAACTAGACATTAAATGTATTCCCTCCTGATTCGTTAGGGAAAGTTAACGAATCAGGGGGTGCTTCGCTATGATTATTTATGTAACGAAGGGGAAGCTGGTTCGCTAGGCGATGTTAGCGAACCAGATTACCCTCTATATATAGTGAACTATTGTTCACTTTAATGTAAGTTTTTGGAGAGTTAATTAACGAATGGTTGTCCAATCTCTCTCTCAAGCTTCACACTAATCTTATACAAACACCAATACTAATATATTGATAATAGATACACATATATAACACTGAATCAATGTTAATTATGAGCTAGATCCTTAATCGTATTAATAGTATAAACACAGATCTGAGATCTGTTAGTGGTTATTGTTATTGATACGAATCGAATTTGGGATCCAACAAACTATAGGTTAACTGATGAAAGCATGTGGTATCTCGACAATGGAGCTAGCAACCATATGACCGGTTCGTGAGAACATTTCACTGAATTAGATGAGAAGATCAGTGGGAATGTTCGTTTTGGTGATGGTTCGTATGTAGAAATAAAAGTCATGGGCTCAATATTGTTGGAATGTAAAAACATGGAGCAAAGAGTTGTGACCAATGTTTATTACATTCCCAATCTCAAAATCAATATTTTGAGTCTAGGGCAACTAACAGAAATTAGATGTAAAGTCGTTATGGAATACAATCAGTTACGTTTGTATGACATAAAGGAAACACTTCTCATGAAAGTCGAACGTTCGAAGAATAGACTTTACATAATTAATTTGAAGATTGGTAGAACCATCTCACTGTTAGTAAATTTGCAAGATGAAGCATGGCTATGGCACGCACGACTTTGTCATATGAACTTTAACACGTTAAAAGACATGACACAGAAGAAGTTAGTTAACGGAGTACCTCGAATTACACACTCCTCACAAGTTTGTGATGCTTGCTTGCTTGGAAAGCATAGTAGATCTCCATTTCCAAGGCAAGCCGAATCAAGATCAACTAAACTGTTAGATTTAGTTTCAGGAGATCTTTGTGGTCCTATCTCGCCATCAACTCATTCAGGAAAGAAATATATTTTCTTATTAGTCGACGATTGTACAAGGTACATGTGGGTATACTTTCTCGAATCAAAAGATCAAGCGTTTGAGACGTTTAAGGAATTTAAGTTGATGATAGAAATAGAGTTAGGAACCAAAATGAAGATGTTTAGAACTGATAGAGGTGGAGAATTCACGTCCAAAGATTTCTCCAAGTTCTGTAAAGAAAATGGAATAGCAAGACAAATTACTGCACCATACTCCCCGGAACAGACGGGCATGGTAGAACGAAGAAATAGAACAATACTATCTGCTACAAGGAGTATGCTAAAGGCAAGTAATATGCCTCAGATATTTTGGGCAGAAGCAGTAAGACATGCTGTCTACATCCTAAACCGAACACCGACCAGAGCTTTAGTTTATAGCACACCTTTTGAAGCGTTTAAAGGTGATAAGCCAAATTTGAAGTATCTTAAAGTCTTTGGTTGTAAGGCATATGCAAAAGTGTTACTACCACACTTAAAGAAGTTGGATGATAGAAGCACTGAAATGGTATATTTAGGTATTGAACCAGGATCAAAAGCTTATAGACTATTTGATCCTAGAACAAATAGAATTTTGTTAGTAGGGATGTACATTTTAATGAAAAGGAGTTTTTGAATTGGAAGGAGGATGCTAGAGGTAATAATCAAGAAGAAAACGATTGGACAGAATTTATAGTTGAAGATGGTTCAACAACAATTCTACCCGATAATCCTAAACCTCAGTCTGAACACTTTGAAGTTAGCAATCATGAAGAAGATGAAGAAGCACCTCATTCACCCGTTAATCCACCAAATTCACCAGTCACTCCACAATCATACACCCATGAACCAAACTCTGAAACATCTGCAAGCTCCTCTAGACCTTATGATCATACACCATTATGATTTCAAAGTTTAGAAGATATTTATGCTCGAGCACCATAAGTAGTTTTAGATTAAAATGAATTGTTACTAGTTGAAGCAGAACCAAGAACATGTAAAGAGGCAGCAATAGATGAAAAATTGATTGAATCTATGAAAGTTGAATTAGATTCAATCAATAGGAACAAGACTTGGATCTTGACCGATTTACCCAAGGATCATAAAGCAATAGGTTTGAAATGGGTATTCAAGACCAAGAAAGACGCAAGTGGAAATATAATAAAACACAAGGCACATTTAGTAGCAAAAGGTTATGTACAACAACATGGGATAGATTTTGAAGAAGTCTTTACCCCGGTAGCACGAATAGAAACTGTACACTTAATTTTAGCCTTAGCTGCTTATAACAAATGGGAGGTACACCATCTAGATGTTAAATCGGCATTCTTACATGGTGAATTAAAGGAAGAAGTGTATGTTTCTCAACCTGAAGGCTTTGTGAAACCACAACACAAGACAAAGGAAAAGTTTACAAACGTTCAAAAGCTTTGTATGGACTACGACAAGCACCACGTGCATGGAATGTAAAGTTAGACAACACGTTGAAGTCACTTGGATTTCAAAAATGTTCGCTAGAACAAGCAGTCTATATCAAGGCAAGTTCAAACTCTAATCTGATAGTTGAAGTTTATGTTGATGATTTGATTGTCACTGGATCACCGAAGAAAGAAATTGACAAGTTCAAATCACAATCGGAAGAAAAATATGAAATGAGCGACTTAGGTTTATTAGCCTAATACTTAGGTATAAAAGTCACCCAAACAGGGGGTGATATCTCAATTTAGGGGTGTTCAGGAAAACTGAAATCCGAACCGAAACCGAAACCCGATTAATCCGATCCAAATTATTATTTGGATATTTCGGATCGGATGATCCGAATATCCGAATAACTAATTCAGATTCGGATATGAATTTAAAAAAATTTCGGATAATTAGGATTATTCGGATATCCGAATAATCCAAATAACTAATATGTCTTTTTATTAGTTTTATATCCGAATAATCCGAATATTTAATATGTCTTTTTATTAGTTTTTTATAAAGCCCAGCCCAAGCAGCCCACTAATTTACAGCCCATACCTAATTTACCAAACCTCCCTCCATTAGCCGATGTTCATTCATCTTATTCTCATTACACCCACTATACACCATGTCACCATCTGCCAATCTGCCATAGCTCATCAGTCAACCACCGCCGTAGCCCGTAGCTCATCCGCTATCCACCATTTGCCACCCACCACCCGCCACTACCATAGCTCCATCAAGTCGTCAACCACCGTCCGCTATCCACCACTCGCCACTGTCGTAGCTCCATCGTAGAGTTAATTATATAATAGATTAATGATTTCATACTCATAGTTGTCATAGTTTTTCAGTTTGTATGTTTATTTATTTAGAATTTTATTTGTATGTTTGTTAAACAGGTTATTCGGGTCATTTCGGATAGTTTGGATTATCCGAATTCGATCCGAATCTGATCCGAATCAATTCGGATCAGATTCGGATCGGATAGGAAAGTTTCCAATTCGGATCGGATCGGATTTCGGATAGGCTTCTAAAATTTTCATATCCGAACCGAATAACCCGTTATACGATCTGGTGAACACCCCTATCTCAATTAAACAAACTGGTTATATGAATAAGATTCTCAAGGACTCAGAAATGCTTGAGAGCAATGATACAAAGATACCATTGGATCCAGGAATTAGACTAACAAAAGTTGAAGGTGGAGAACCAGTTGATCCCACCAATTATAGAAGTCTAATAGGATGCCTAAGATAACTCCTTTACACGAGACCAGATTTAAGTTATTCTGTAGGATTACTTAGTCGTTTCATGCAAGAACCAAAGGAGCATCATCTCAAAGCAATCAAGCAAGTTATTCGTTATATCAAAGGAACAAAAGATTATGGTATAACTTATCAAAGAAATGGAGGATGCAAGTTAATTGGTTAAAGTGATAGTAGCTATGGAGTTAACACTGAAGAAGGGAAAGGCACAACAGGAATAGTATTCTACTTTGGAAACTCTCCTATCAGTTGGTGCACTCAAAAGCAACCTACCGTAGCATTATCATCATGCGAGTCAGAATTCATAGCAGCAACCGCAGCAGCATGTCAAGCATTATGGTTAAAGAGATTACTTAGTGCTTTAACAGGATGGAAAGAAGAAACAGTAACTTTGATGGTTGACAACCGATCAACAATAACTTTAATGAAGAACCCTGTGTTTCATGGAAGAAGCAAGCACATAGATACTCGTTATCACTTCATACAAGAATGCATTGAAAAAGAACAAATAACTGTGGAACACATTGCTGGAAAATTACAAAAGGCTGACATCTTAACAAAGGTGCTACCAAGAATCAATTTCTTCACAATAAGGGAACTACTAGGCGTCAAAGACCTACTACAAGTTTATCGTGATTAAGGGGGTGATTGTTGGATATAATCACACTCAACTCGAACAAACTCGGAGGGTCATTTTAGTCATTTACTATTTATATTATGTTTTAGTTTAATATTCTAATGTTAACAAACTACAAGGGTCAAACCTGTCATAGGTGCATAGTCTTATCTAGGTAAGGTTTGCATACGTGGTTCATGAGATCCATAAATACCTTGGGAGCATTGGTTAGCCCAAAAGGCATAACCCTAAATTCGTAATGCCCATAACGAGTCCGAAAAGAGGTTTTGGGTATGTCATCTTTATGCACACATACTTGATGATAAACCGAACGAAGATCAATCGTTGAGAAGCATGAAGCTCCTTGGAGTTGATCATAAAGATCGTCAATGCGAGGCAAAGGATAACAATTCTTGATTGTGAGCTTGTTGAGCTCGTGGTAATCGATGCACATATGGAAGGATCCATCTTTCTTCTTGACGAAAAGAACGCGTGCGCCCCAAGGAGATGAACTAGGGCGAATGAACCCTTTGTCCGAAAGTTCTTGTAGCTGATTAGACAACTCTTGCATCTCGGAGGGAGCAAGACGATAAAGAGCCCTGGCAATTGGGGTTGCACCAGGCACGAGATCAGTTCGAAATTTAACTTCATGAGTAGGAGGAAGACAAGAAACATCTTCAGGAAACACTTCAGGATACTCACGAATGACGGAAATGTCCTCAATTTTCGGTTCCTTCTTTTCCACCACACGGGCTACGAATGCTACATACTTCTTGCGTAAGTACGTTTTGGCTTGAAAACAAGTGATAAGATTTAGGCTCATGAGAGATGGATTTTCACCAGAGACACGAATGATTTGACTATTGGTAAGCGGAACATGAATGAACTTCTCGAAGCACACAATTTCAGCACGTTGAACAGATAACCACTTCATGCCTACTATGATGCCGAAACTTCCAATGGCATAAGAATGAGGTCGATTGAGAACTTGTGGCCATTTAGATTTAATTTGCAATTTCGAATAACCGAATCAATTGCTACAGATTTACCATTAGCTACCTCAACAGAATACGAGTTTTTAAGTTTAGATCAGGGTTTAGCAAGTAAAGGCTCAAATTCAAAAGACACAAAGCTCATATCGGCACCGGTATCAAATAAAATGGTTGCACAATGGTCATTTACGAGAAACGTATCGTTCACCACATCACCGGTTTGCTGAGCTTGATTGGCGTTAATCATAAAGGCACGTCCAAGATTTTCTAGAGGAGCTTGAGCAGCTTCAACGATCTGACCACCTTGTGGTGCAGGAGCTAAAATGGCGGGATGCGGCTGAACTTGAGCTTGGTTAGCCAACAATGGTGAAGCATGTGGCTGACAAGCTTGCTGGGTTTGGTACGTCTAAACCTGATACAACGGATCTGGAGCAAGCTGAAGTGTGTTCACATGTGTGAGTCGTGGACACGCGTTGCGAAAGTGGTTAGGGTCCCCACAATTATAACAAGCTCGCATCTGATTAATGGGTTGAACATATGGCATAGGACGGGGGTTGGGTTGAGCGAACCTTGGAGGAGAATTTGGTGCAATTGTGATCTCCCGACAAGTGGCACTAAGGTGTCCAAAACAGTTACAAAAATTGCATTGACGGCATGTCGTACTAGCTAAATGATGTCGCTGGCAACTGTTACACAATGGGTGAGGTCCATTGTAGGGTTTCCTGAGTGGTGGGGCAAAATTGGGTTGGGTTGCAGTTTGTTGGGTTAGCGCATAATTCGTGTGTTTCCTATTAAGGTGCTTTGAGTAATGAGAAGGCTTGGATGGCTCGGGTTTCAACTCATTGGGTTCGGTAGAGGTTTTATCAGCAGGTTTCTTCGATTTCTTCAATGTCAAAGTTCCGTCTTTAACATGATTATTAGTTAAAGTTGCAGCAAGGTTAATCGCGTCACCTAGTTTCTTGGGAGCACTACTCAATACACTATCTTGAATTTGTCTCGGTAGTCCCCGAATGTACTTATCGATGGCACGTGAGGTCGGGGTAACAAGGTGAGGTACGAGTACACTGAGATCATTGAAATAAGAAGTGTAAGCTGCGTGCTCACCACTCTCTTGTTTGAGATTCCAAAACTCAGCTTCCAAGTTCATAAGCTCACTTGGAGGGCAGACTTGCTTGGTCATCAGTTCTTTCAATTCGTCCCATGGCATAGCCATGGCAGCTTCGGCACCACGGGTTGTCTTTTCCTTCACCCACTAGGTAAGTGCCCCTTTTGCAAAGACACTTGTAGCAAAACGGGTTCGCTTGTCATCGGGACACTCAATGTGGAGGAATTTGCTCTCCATTTGTTCGTACCACTGAAGTAGGGCAGTGGCACCTTTAGTCCCGTCAAACTCTGGGGGTTTGGTACTGGTGAAAGTCTTAAACGAACAGTGAGATGCTTTAGGCTCGATTAAAGCATAGGTGATACTAGCAGAAAGGTTCTAGTGTATTTGGGTCATCATATCGGGAATGATCGCGACTAGTTGTTTGGTGATTTGAGCAGTTAACTTGCAGCTAGGGGTTTCAGAAGAACGACGCTTATTGAAACGAAGAGATATTCTGCAAAAAATGGTAACAAAAATCATGAGACTCGGAATAGGGTGTGGTATAAGAATCCTTGTTAAGGTTTGCTTTTAAAAGAAATAAATAAATACATAAATAAAAATCATAACAATGGTAATAAATCTTCCGTGGAACTTTAGACTTTTCATGAACCACCATGGACTCTTATTTTCCAAAGACCAAAGAAACTCGAAATCAAATCGAACCGAAAGCTGGGTATTTGTGTACAGACTTTCGGTTAAAACACATTGTAAAACTTAGAGGGTCGGAGTCACACGCGCATGAACCACCATGACTTGCGTGACATCCTTAGGAGTGCAACCAAAATTCTTTTCACAAAGAGAACATGGTCACGTTAAAAACTTAAAGTTGTGGTAAATGGCATTGAAAGTGGTATGCTTTGGCCTAATAGAGTTCATGCCCTTTCCTAACTCTCCAGGTAAGCAACCGGGTCCCGCGTCTGATTGGGATTTATGTGCATTGCTTATCCTTAGGTTTTAATAACCTTGGTGTCAAGAGTTTCAGAAAACAAGCACGTTCCCCTTACAGTTACTACATACCCGCCATAAAGAACCATCTTTAAGAAGAAGAAATATCGGAACACCACGATAAAAATCAATTATTGAAAATGTTTGAAAAATCTTTGTTTTTAAGCATAAGCCTTGAACTTGTGTGTGCTTTGTGTACATGAGGCGCAAATGAATTGACAACAAAATATTAAGCAAGTGCATTGAACAATCACATAAGGCCCACATAATTTCTATTTACGCAACCTAAGCAATTAAGCAAATAAACTATAACTAACTAGAACACTACGTCTACTGTCCTATCTTATAGTCACGACTCTGATACCAATCTGTAACACCCCAGCTAAAGCGAAATACGCCCGGGTGTGACGTACAGATTGTTCAAAACACATGTGACACTATTAAGTGGAAATATTATCATTAATTTATTCAAAGGCATCAAGTACACAAGTGGTTTCAAATAAAGAAATTACAATGAAAAATAAACGTTCAACTCTTATTTAAAAGATCCTAGGTCTAGTGTCTTCATTCGTTTCATCCTCTAATAATTGTACTTGTAACATATATATAAAATAATGTTAACTAACTTAATAGTCGGTGAGTTCACACAATTTAAATACTACAAAAAAACTATACAATTCCATGAAAACTTGTGAAAAGCAAATAAGGGTTCTTTACACTCAAATCAAATGTCCTGAGTGTAAAGAATAAATGAAAGTCTTTTCCAGTTGGGATTGTGCACCAACATACTCAGATCGGGGTCCCTTTTCCACTCGAAACACGGTCCTGAGTGCAAAGGGGGGCGTATGATCATACTTATCGAAGAAATCCATGCACGTAATATTTGAGCAAGTAGCAAGTAAACACACAAGTCCATGATGCGCATTGTAGTTTGAAAATAATAAATAACGAAATTAAATTTTTGATAGGATATATATGCAGCCCCCGTATAGTTAAAAAGGGTAAAAAAGGGGGTGTGAGAAACTCACCTTTGGGATTGGAGATAACTTGGAAAGAAAAACCCTAAGTGCGTTAAATGAAACCGAACGATCGAATCTTGTGAGCTAAAATAAGAAATACGAGAATTACTAACTAATTAACGGGACTATAACGTTGGTTTTAAGGTTCATACGTTTTTATTTGCATATATACTTTTACCCTTTTAAATTATATTAATACTTAAGTTTAACGGATTTTTACGATTTATTATTAATATAATATTTCAAATTAAATTTGTATATCATAACGTTACGGGCTTTTAGTGTTGCCGGTATATTTTGTTTTAGTATAAATGTTGTCTTTTAGAATTTATAAAGTTCACGACGATATCACCGATATATATTTATATATTTATTTTGCGAGTTTTAACAACGTTTAGGGTTTGTAAATGTTTGGGTATTAAATTGTAAAGGTTAAAAATAATCTAAAACAAATTTTATTTAACTGAAATAATTTTATTTAATTTATAATGATTTATAAATATATATTTGATTTAAAACAATTTTTATTTAACTTAAAATAATTTTATTTAATTTAGGGTTTGTAAGTGTTGTTTTAGTTATGCCATTTTATTATAAGATATACGAGCGTTAGTACAGTTTCTTATGTTGACAGACTAACTTTCTTAATTTAGTGTGCGATATCTTAACAAACTTAACCCATATCAATCAAATCCACTTTCATCCATCGCTACAATGCGACAAGTACATAAACAGATCTAAGAGGGCCCAACGTAATGCACAATAACACATGCCCGGGCTCTACATACCCTCGTCTGAAACTTTAGGGCGCGTTCGTTTCACGTAATTCGTGGGAATTTAAAGGAATTGGAATTAAAATCCCATGACATGGCGTGTTTGTTTCGTTAGAATTGTAATCTTAATTCCATTTTGGTATGTTCGGTTGACACGGAATTGGAATTGGAATTGGAATTGGAATTCAATTCCTTCAAATTCCTTTAAACAAAGGGATTCTAAATCCTTCCATCATGTGAAGGAATTCAAGTAAATTTGATGGAATCTTCAATTGGGTGACTAATAGGGCTGACACTTTTACCCGAAACCCGAAACCCAACCCGGAAAAACACGTACTCGAACCCGAACTAAACCGACCCAAAACACCCAAACCTGAGAAACGGCTAACCTGAACCCGAACCGAAGTAATTCGGGTTAGTTCTCGAGTTTGATTTATAAGTTTCGGGTCAACCCGAATAAACTTTTAGTTTTAAAATTAAATATATTTTTAAGTATAATTGGCCGTCTTAGCCACTAACGTTATCAGAATCTGGTCCATCGATTGTTGTCATTACAACTCTTAAAGATCGATTGTTTATTGTTAATTATGTTTTCCGTTTATTTCTGATAGCAATCGTAATCGAAAAACCAAATCACGCCCGATTGAAGACAATTATGGTTCGAGTTAATTTTACTCTTAATTTGGATGGTTTTATCAAGTTATGTTGTTTTTTTATTTGATTATTTGCTTACGAGCAAAGAATAATTGTTTTAATTTTAGCATTATAGTTTTTTTTTATGTTTTTTTGTATTTTGTTTTGTTTTCTCGGATACTCGAAACCCGATTAACCTAACCCGAAAAAACCCGAACCCAAAAAAACCGAACCAAACCCGGGAGAGATTTGGGTTGGGTTTCGGTTTCGGTTCAAGATTTAAAACTTTGAAACCCGAATAACCCGACCCAAAAAACCCGAAACCCGAAAAACGAACCCGAAGAACGCCCCTAGCGACTAACATGGTCGCGTTCGGGTCGACATTTCGGGTGTGTTCACATTCAGGTCGACGCTCCGAGTCTTAGCGCTTTCAGCTCAGTGCTCCGGGCCGGGTCGCGTTTGGGTCAACGCCCCGGGTCAGCTCGCATTCGGTTCGGCGCCCCGCGTCAGTTTTGTGTTCGGTTTGACGCAAGGGTCAGTTCGGCTCAACTCGACCCGGTCCGCCGACGCCCCGGCCATTTCATGGACCAAAACGAAACAAAAATAAAAAACGAAATGAAACGAAACCGAACTAACCAAAACGAAACAGAAAAAAAAATATAAACTGAACAAAAAAAACTAACCAAAATAAAAGTTAAACCGAACCGAGTAAACCGACTAAAATGAAAAAAAAAAGGGAAACGAACAAAACGAAACAAAAAATTAAACCCGAACGGAAACAAAACAAAAAAAACGACATAAACGAACCAAAAAAACCGAAACGGGCCGAAACCAAAAAAACTGAACAAAGTAAGCAAAAAATGAACTTGAACCGAACAGAAACCGAAAAACAACAAAAACGAATCAAAAAAACCGAAACGGGCCGAAACCCAAAAAAATGAACAAAATGAGCAAAAAAACGAACTTGAACCAAACAGGAATCGAAAAAAACGAACCAAAAACACGAAACGGTCCGAAACCCAAAAAACTGAACAAAATAAGCAAAAAAACGAACTTGAACCAAACAGAAACCGAAAAAAACAACATAAACGAACCAAAAAAAACCAAAACGAGCCGAAACCCAAGAAACTGAACAAGATGAGCAAAAAAAACAAACTTGAACCAAACACAAAACGAAAAAACTGAACAAAATAAGCAAAAATAAACTTGAACCAAACAGAAATAGAAAAAAACGACTTAAACGAACCAAAAAAACTGAAATGGGCCGAAATCACAAAAAACTGAACAAAAAAAAACGAACTCGAAGAAAACAGAAAACGAAAAACCAACTTAAACGAACCAAAAAATCAAAACCGAGCCGGAACAAAACCCAATAAACTAACCAACTGAAGCAAAAAAAAAACGAACCGAAATGAAACTGGAAAAAATAACGAAACAAAAAAAAAACTAAAGCGGGCCGGGTCAGGTGGAAGCGGTTCGGATCACCAGCGGGTCGGATCGTCCAAAAACGTTGTGGGTCAAAGTGATTGCCTCCGACTCATTGGCCAACCACACACATTAGATGGAATTGGGATTCAATTCCAGCAAATTTCATTCCTATGGGAAAGTTAAAATTTCAATTCCAATTCCTAACTGATAATGTGATTTTATATCGCAAAGGTACGAACACAAGTGCCACAGATTTTACGTTACTTTGTAATCACGGTAACATAGCATATTATAGTTACATCAGTGATACAAATCATCTTCACGATTCTAATATTGTACTTGCCATGAAACAAAATGCGTCACCAAATATAATCCATCAGAAGAAAAAATACCAATCAGATACAAACAAACCATAAAAAATAATAATAAGAAAAAACACTTGCTAGACTCCCTAAAACCAGTTAATTAATAACAATTCCATCACTTCCTATTAAACCAAAAGAAACCCTCTTCTTATCAGTCCCAAAGTTGAACTTAATATCTGATACACCATCATCAACAGCACCGCTGGTAGAAGGGAAATTGAAAACGATCCGCTCTGATTGATTCGTTCCAAAACTGTAAGTTGGAATATCAGGCGATTCCTTTGACTGGGGCGGTGCATGTGGTGGAAAAGATGGCATGATGGACGGTGTTGGTGGCTCTGATGCTGAGCTGGTGGTAGCAGCGAACGGGAAGGTGAATCCACGCCCATTATCAGATGATACAACCTGTTGCGGGTCTGGTCTATTGAAGGTAATAGGCTTTAACATTGGTTGAGATGGCCTCTTTTTAGTGAGATCTTGACCGTTGACTTTGTTGTCAAATGACCATGGTTGACTCTTCTCTTTTTCGTTGGTGTCGGGAGCCATAGACTTCTGATTTGTAGCAAGCATATAAAATAAGTTATAAAAGTATTGCAGGTTCATCCACCATTGGGAATATTGACAATGTAGAAAATTAAGCTCATTTAGAGGGAATATATCATGGCTTAAAAGTATTGTACATAATGAATCATAAGTATTTTGGTGAAATATGATATTTTGCAAAGTTTAGAGAAGATATTCAGCTTGCCCAGTTATTATGTTGCATGTCAAGGGGTATGCACGGGTCGGTTTGGGTCGGTTTTGCCCATTTTGGGCCCAAACTGAACCAAAAAAAAGAAGATTCATCTTCTGGGTTTTTTAAAAACTATTCAGATTTGGTTTGTTCGCTTTTCGGTTTTTAAAATAGGTTCAGTTCGGTTTCAGTTTTTTCGGTTTTCCATTTAGGCTTAAAAATTTTGGGTCGATAAAAGAAATTGACCCAATGATGGATTCGGGCGTGAAACTATGGGCCTAAAACTTTTTGTTAAATAATGATTAACTGAATATTACACATTTAGACCAACTACAGAATTTATTATATTCTATAAGTTACTTAACTTTCAAAATTAAAAATTATAATCCATGAATTTGATAACAAAAATGTGGTGGCATATGGAGAAGACAAAGAAAATATATAAAAGTACCTCATATGCAGCACTGGTATTCGTGAAACCATATAAAGGCCCGGGAGCAGCAGAATCATTAACCGAGGCAGATGTTTTGGTTTCAGCATTTGAAGTCTTAATTTGATCTCTAAAACTTACTCCACCTTCGGGTCCTTTAAAATATCTGCTGTCACTAGACATGCCTCTTCTACGCAAATCATGACCCAATGAATTAGTATCTTGAGACGGTAATCGTTTCCACTCGGTTGCTAGCTTCAGCTCAGCTGCCTTTTCTTTAGGGGTTGGCTTGTGTCTATCAAGCTTCTCTAATATCTTTCTAACCGTCCAGCAGAATTTGTGTTAGCATCCCCTTTAAAAGTTTGTTCATTTTTATCTGCTGCATAGAGATTTTAAGTACCACTAGTTCTTGTATTCTTTTGGAATACAGGCATAAAACTTCTGGAAGCACTGGAGGAAGATGCAATTCGAGCAGAAGAGAAACTTTTAGGTCCTTCAGATTGAGGTTCGGTTACAAGTTTGTTCTTAACACAACGAATGGGGCCCACAGATCCATGCACAACATCCATGATATCACTACTTGTCGTCGTCAAAAAAAAACAGAAGCACATAGTTAATTTATACTTTTAAGTGAACTACATAGTAGCCTATATATTAGGGCTGAGAACGGTTCAGATCGGTTCGTTTATTAGGTAAAACCGAAACTGAAGTCATCACTTATTTGAATATACAAACCGTTCGGTTTTTCAGTTTATTTTCAGTTTCGGTTCGGTTATAGTCGGTTCTTTTTCATTTTTCTTTTAATTCTGTGTAGACATTGCAAAAAAAATTGAAAATGCAAATTTTAAGCTTGTAGGAACGTATTAGAGTACTATATATATATTTAATTTAAAAACAAAAATAGGCA
This sequence comes from Bidens hawaiensis, assembly GCF_021521415.1. NCBI lineage: Eukaryota > Viridiplantae > Streptophyta > Magnoliopsida > Asterales > Asteraceae > Bidens > Bidens hawaiensis. The sequence goes on from NW_027494376.1 coordinate 218,609, forward strand.
CGTGTTTGATGGAACCATATGAATACAAAGTTGCTAGAGTGGTAGAGTTTAAAATTCAAAAAAGTTCTTAATCAAAAAACACTAAAAGTTTAGTCCAATCTTCATTCATCATCTTATTATTCATCTTCAAAGTCTAGTTCTAACCTTCATCATCATCAATCGGTTCGGTTTGGTTTTTTTTCGGTTTTTTAAAGATGGATAACCGAACCGAAACTGAAAATTCGGTTTTTCAAAAAAATAAAGAAAAATTAACTGTCGTTTAATGCTTCGGTTCGGTTTTTCCAGTTTGGTTTTTCGATTAAGTTGGTTTTGGTCTCGGTTAATTCGGTTTTCTGCTCACCCCAGTATATATTAACGCAGCTAAATCTTAATCCAGCATCAGGAACACTAGAAGAAAATTATGCATATCCATTCAAATGCAAGTTCAGTAAACGATACAGTTTTTAACCAGTGGGTATACATAGGAGTTTAAACAAATGAAATTTAGAATTCTTGAAGTCAAAATGGTCATCTACTTTTGGCACAGAAATCATTAAATGATGACTGATGAGTAATGTATGTTCTTAGCATTAGAACTAAGCCTGGCAAAAAACGGTCAGTAGGGCCACATGTCAAAACGGTTCTGAGCCCGAACGAGTTGTCAAAAAAATGGGTTTGGGTCAAACGGACTGCTTTTAAAAAGTATCAAATTAGGTCAGGTCAAAACATGTTCTAACCACAATGCACTCGGATTGAAACGAAGCGTTTTAGAAAAGTTCACACCCAATACTTCTTATGGTTAGTATATGTAGCATAGTGACAACAACTAATGATTGTGGGTGGTATTGATCCACTCACACCTGTTTAATTTAGCAAGTTTTATAAGGGTGACGGTGACCCCTTTTCCCCCGTTGTATAAATTAACTAGACCCAACATGACCTGTTGTATAATTTGAGTAGACCCAGTAAACTCACAAGTCACAAGCAAGTTTTTATTATCCAAATCAGCCCATTCTTTAGAAAACGGGTCGTGATTGCCATCCATAATTAAAGCATTAAGAAATGTACATACAGATAATTAACAATAACTATATCAAGGCTAGCAAGTATGCGACTTTAAAGCAGCTAGAATAGAATGTACCTGCAACCTAGATTGTTGGAATGTGGTCAGAGAAGCATTAGAAGACTTCCCATCACCTTGTAACTGACTCAGCTATTACAAAACAAAAAAACAAAAAAAAAATAACTTCAACACTAAAATATCCAACGAATCTTGATTATTATAAGGTTAGAAGAATACATACGGACCACATACCCTCGGCTTGGTTCTAGAATATGGTGTTCTTGGAAAATTATGAAGCCCGTATCTGCTTCTTTGATTTTGTGGAGTAAGATAACCACGCTGGTCTTGTACCATTGCACCCGGCCAACAAGTGGATGATTTAGATGAAGGTGTGAAAAAATGTGGCTTTGCAGGAAACACATCACTACTCTTTTGTTCCCTTACAACTGTTGATACGTTATTGTGAGTATTAAACCCTAATTCTGATACTCGACTTCCCATATAAGCTTTAGCAATATCCATTGGTGAAGCAACAACTTCATCTTGTATCTGCATTGAATAATATTATACTAACAATACAATAACTGATAAACTTGTTGTAATACACACGTCACTATTATCTGCATTTACTCACATTTGATTGCAAACGAGGCATCGGGGTTTCAAAATCATGTTTCCTTATATTAGATGTAGATGGAATTTCATGGTCAAACACATTCCCTTTATTTTGCGCCTGAGGAACAACAGTTTCCGCTTTTTCACCTCCCTCAGCTTTAGAATCATCAGCCAATCTAGAATTCAATATCTCCAGCAAGCGCATGCTTTCATCGCTGCCATATAACACAACATTAATCTAAAAACGTTCCATAAATTCACGACTTAAACATAACAATTTACCGAGAGAAATGTTTCCCCATCAGCAAATTCTCAATTTGATCCACACCAAGATCCTCAACCGACTTCTTCGATTTATGTTGTTGAGCATTAACATCCTCCGCAAGCCCCTTCAGTTTATCCGTTTCATTACTGGGACCTGCATTTTTACTCGAACCGGATACTACAAGCTGCATAGTATTTATGAGACATTAGGTTTGATTGCATACGAATGTTTACATATGAAAATATCCGTGCACAATATGAAAACAGGACGTGCCTCCAAAGTATGTTCAGCAGCACCGAGTGCGTTTACAGCTGCATCTGCATCTGCATCTTCATCTACATCCTCATCAGCACTGTCTGTCCAATAAAAGAAACCGTTTGTATTAGCAAATGGTAAGGGATGTAATTAAGAAAAGTTTAATCCTGTATCATCTTAATTAATTGAAGCACTAAAATAAAATAATGACTAGATGAAAAGTATTGATATATGCTAGTGTATAACCTGAGATAATCTTCAATGTAATTACATAATATAAATTCCTAAAGCAGTTTCTTCTATCTATCTATCTATCTATAGATTTAATTAATAGAAACTTGAAGTAAAGTAACAAATGGTGCCACCTCAACTAGAAACAAAACCCTAGCTCGCTTCAAATATTATTATTATTAATTGTGTGTAGGTAAGATATTCATCGTAGCTGACCATAGTCACTAGACGAGTGATCTTCGTCGGCGAGGGAAGAATCCGATTGGGAGAAAAAGGAGGGGAGTATTCTGGTGGCAATGAGGCGGCGAGCAACAAGCTTCGAGAGCCAACCACCGTCTTCCGATTGATTAGGAGCTGGTGGTGTTGGTGGCGTTTCCTAGGAACTTGCCTCCGGCTCCAGGGTAAAGCGGCGCGGAAGTCGGCTCCATCTATCTTACTTACTTACTCACGTTTTCTTATTGTTACTCACTGACATCAAATGCTACAGGTTAAGTTATTATTACGGGATTCAAGAGTTTTGGGGGAAGTTTACTTCACGCCATGTCACAATCTTTCTTTTTTCTTTTTTTTTTTTTTAACTTTTTTAATGGGATTCCTGGACACCCCCCACAACCCCCTCCACCACACCTTACACGTCTCGTATAGCGTTATTATACGAAGCATTAGGGGTGTGCATTGAACTGAATAACGAATTTTATAGTTAATCGAATCGAATAATTAATTTTTTTGCTACTATTCTTATTCGCTTAAAATTTGGATTATTCGATTCGTATTTGTATTATCTCCCATATTCGAAATTCGATTCTATTAGTATTTGAAACTCGAATTCGAATATATTCGAATTGATTCAAGTTCACATATATCAAAAACTTCAAAAGCCATAATCATCATGTAAAACACATAAATATAAGTTTAAAATAGCTACAATACCACATGATAATAAGTTCAAAATTAAGTATTAACAAAATTAAGAAATATTAGTATTGGTTATTGGGATTAATTATTATGTTTTGGACAATTACTATTTACGGATTTCACCTAAATTAGTAAGTTATATATATATATATATATATATATATATGCTATAATTTGAATTCAAATTTCGAATCGAATCGAATCAAATAAAAAATCATGAATTCGTATTCGATTACTATACTCGAATACAAATCAAATCGAATTCGAATATTTTGAATTGAATTTGAATATTCATATTCGAATTCGAATCAAGTCGAATTTTGAATGTTTCGAATTCGAATCAAATTTTGAACAACCCTACGAAGCATACTGTATAACCCTATATGAAACGTATTGATGGGTGTTTTAGCAAAAATGAGTGGTGTCCTTAGAAAACCTCTTTTTTATTTCTTATCAGGATAATTCATAATTGTTTGGAAAATATTAAAATTATTAATCACGGTTTTTGAAATGGGAGAAGGAAGGTATCATAAACCGGTTTGAGGAGGAGAAGGGTGTGTCTGCGAGAGGGGAGACAAGTCCATGATGGTTTGTGAGCTTCTTGATAATTTGATAATGAAAAGTTACTATAAACAGTTTCGTAAGTTTTGAAGCATTTATAGATACTGTAAATATTATATAATGATATGGTGTTGATATTAATATTATTGTTTAGAAAGTTGTTTTTTAAGATTTAGTTGTTTACGTGACCGTTAAACGTGTATACTTTGATACTTTTGTTAAAGTTTTATAAAATGACTAGTATACCATTTAAAATAAAACATTAAAGAAAACACACAAACTCAAATCCTCATCCACTCGTCTCCCTAACCATTAGCTTTATCTTTGACCTTTCCCACCACCACCAAATTAAGTAAATTATAGTTCCACCTAGGAGTTGTAGTCTTCGTAAACTCTCTTTGATTCTTCATAACATATCAAAATTAAGACTTCTACTGAAAAAAAAATTGATTGAGAGCATAGGAACGCCAAATTGACTACCAAAATACAGATGAATGACATTCTTGGTTGTATTAAAGAACAAAGATCATAGAGATCAATGGGGACGGTAGAAGATGGAGGTGACTTAAATATATGCAATAAGCTAGTTTTTGTCCTTCGTATTACGGAAGTTGTTTTATATTATTTGTTTATAATATTTATTTATTTTTTGAATTTTTATATTTTTTATTGTATGAAAGTTAATAATATACTTATGGTTTGATGATAAATTTTTTCATAAATAAATGTGATGTTATAACCCGGTTTAGAATGTATAATAGCTTGATGAGACCCAAGACCCGTTTATTTTTTTGTACTATAAAATTGGTTTTTTAATTATAAATAATATATATCTTTTTTAAATAAATCAGATATTAATTTTTAGTATATCCCTACTTTATAGGAATTTTATATCAAATATTTGGTGATATTAGTTTTTAATTTAATGAGATGTTATAGCTCGTTTAAGAAATATTTGGGTTTGGTGAGACCCCATACCCGTGAATTCGGGTCAAATGCATAAGAAGCCTCCATTTAAAAATCAAGCAAATTCGGTGACTCTAAGAAAAGGGGGAACGACCACATCGCGACACGTAGGATTTTTATGTTTTCGTTTATATATATTACTAGGTTATGTATCCGTGTACTAGTTTACTACACAGATTGATTAACCGAATTTTTATGTAAATCATAATTCTACAATGACAACAGTGACAATTTTAAAGTAGTTCAATAACATCCTAAATAACATGAAGACTTGTACAATTTTAAAATTGAAAAAAAAATCTCTTTGACCCCAAAGTCAAATTAAAAATGAGGAACTAATCGAATTTAGAAATAACATCCTAAATTCAGGAGAAAAATCTAAAAAAACAATAATTACGAAACATGTCATATGTCAATGGTCCATCTCGTATATCCGCTCGTCCATGATTAGTTAGATAAACAAAATATTGACTTTTGCGGTCCTAATGTGAGTTCTCAATCAAAACGTTGATGCTTATTTTGTTACTAATCCAATGTCATAAATTTAATTGTAATATTCTTCAAAGTTCAAACTGATCGGCTTTGTTACCCGGTTTAAACATGAAATTTTATCGACAGTTTTAAAGTTGGAAAGTAATAAGATCAACCTTATAAAAGTCAAACTGCGCCATTCAAGTTTAGCATCACACTTCAAATATTATCACATAAAATAGACACCAGAGAACCACCATGCACATAATACACATACACCCTAAAGAAATGAGAAAGTTAGTTTCCAACTATGCATCCACATACATCACGCCAAACACAACAACCATATACTCATATCAAGAGGCTCCTCTGCCAATTAATTCCATGGTCAACATGAGGTGTGTGCCCATGATTGCCAAACCATCAAATGTTAATTGTATAAAAAGAAGTAAACATGATAAAAAATAATACCGCCAAATCATTATTTTTGACTTGTCATATAACATCTTGAGGCCAAGAAATTGTATGTCAAAATATCATTTTCCTGTAAAACAAAGAACGAGTTGCAGAACATAAAAAAAGATTCAATGAACTAATCAAAGGTAAGCTTTTGAGACCAAGGAACTATATACCTCTTTTCTACTTCTGAGCTTTTGTTTTCTCATCCATTTAATCTATAACTTGACCAAAAAATTTTAAAGTGAAATTAACCAAAAAAGAATTATTTTTTTATTATAATCTTTAACCTATTGTATAAGTTAAAAATAATCATTAAACTGAAAAACAAAAGGATATATTGAACTCAACACAAAAATAATGTCAGGTCCCTTGATAAGGCCGATTCGGCTCAGATCTTAATCAATCATGTCATAACTCACACAAAATTAATCGTGTTGACAAGAGAGTTAATGACGGGTTACTATATTTAGAAAGATGACCATTTGTTAAAGGCGGAATCAATAACAAACATACGGTTGCAATGAATATTCAAAGATAGATGTCACACACAGGATTCACTCAAAAGATTCCATTTATATAATGTTAATCATACAAACAGGGTAATCGATTTAGGGTTTTATAAGGAATCCTAGGACAGCCGGCACACACAAAATATTCTCAATTAATGTGTCGGTCTTATCCGTATCATGTGTTCATCTGCCTCTCCTTGGAGGCGTGCCCTAAATATTCTATTTATAGGCCTGCCAACCTAGGACAGCTGTCATTCCTTCTAGAAACCTTAAATACAATCATACGTATTCAAATTACATATTCAAAATAAGCTAAGTGTAAAACAAGTCTTCCGGGTAGGCTTTTCATTAATCTTTAGTCTCCGAGTACGCAGTGTACTCGGCCTTCCTTCAGACTTGGTAAATATAGAAGTGTACTCGGGATCAGTTTCATGGTAGACTTTACTTAAAGAATATTTTACCAAGTAAAATATTCACCGAGTAGACTTCAATCTTCTTGAACTTATCAAACTTTGCCCGACAAATCCTTACGAGCAACTTTGTTCTTCTATGGTCCTGTTCGGCTCATTGTCATTGAATAACTTGTTGATAAGGCGTACTCGGGAGTACATACCTTACTTGAGCAGAACCTTACTCGATATAACTTAGAGATATTCCATTAACTCATCAAGTATACTCGGACCATAATTATTAAAGAATACCTTGCTCGGTCTTCCAATCACTTGGCTTCATGGACTTGGTTAACCAAACCTTACTCGGATGAGTAAAATACTTGGTCTTGAAGAACAACCCTGCTTGACAAAGTGAACCTTGCTCGGTTATGCCAAATCAGTGATCCTTACTCGGGAAATCACTAATTAGCATACCTTACTCGGATATCCACTTAAGAAGAATATTTGAAGTAAACCTTGCCCGGGAGGCAAAATCTCGTACTCGGCTAAGTAAAAGCTTGCTCGGAGTTCCAAGGTGTGCTCGGATTCAATACTTAGCAGTTTCTGAGGAGGTTGAGAAGATTTCAATCTTCCATATACTTCGTTTAGGTCAAATCTCCTCATTTGGGTCAAACCATCGACCCAACAAATAAGATAATCAAGAGTTGTTTTCTTTACCTTAAAGGCTGCTAACATTAGCAATAAACCATGGAAAAACCAAAGTAAAGAACACGAATACAATTTAATTCATGCTTTTAAAAAATATTTTAAGTAAATAACATAATAGTTCATTAATATTGATATAATATCACCATAGGATTTATATAAAAAAAACCCATATTGATTTAATATAAGTTAAAAGAAACAGATCCTAGAAAAACCGAATGAAGTAATACATATACACATGCAAAAAGTTTATAATATACTACTTTTTATTCCCCGTATTACGGAGTTTTTTTATATTGTTTGTTCTAATATTTATTTATTTTTTGAATTTACATTTTTTATTGTATGAAAGTTAATAATATACTTATGGTATGATGATAAATTGTTTCACAAACAAATGAGATGCTATAACCCGGTTTAAAAGTTATATGGTTTTGATGAGACCCAAGACCCGTTTATTTTTTTTACTATAAAATTGTTTTTTAATTATAAATAATATTTATGAAAGTTAATAAATATACTTATGGTTTGATGATACCCAAGACCTGTTTATTTTTTTTTACTATAAAATTGGTTTTTTAATTTAAATAATATATATATATATTAAAATAAATAAGGTATTAATTTTTAGTATATCCTATTTTATAGGATTTTTACCTCAATAATTTGGTGAGAATAATTTTTTATTTAATGAGATGTTATAACCCGTTTAAGGAATATTTGGGTTTGGTAAGACCCATACCCATGAATTCGGGTCAAATGCTTGAGAAGTCTCCATTTAAAAATCAAGCAAATCCGGTGACTCCAAAAAAAGGGGGGAGCGACCACATCGCGACACGTAGGACTTTTATATTTTTGTTTATATATATTATAGATATTATATCAAATCTTGAATCAGTTGTGATCACATATAGGTTTTACTCCAGAAGCATTAAAATAATGTTTTCAGTAACACAAAACCAAAATTTGTCCTGGAGTTTGTTCGGTTAGTAAAAATAAACAGCAAGATTATATAACTATGATGCTATGAATCAAGATTAACCATCCAACAATATAACCACCAAAGACCAGATAATGTGTTAACAAACATAAACTATAATAAAATTCATGGATTATTTTAACAGTAAGTTATATTATAAACAAACATCAATCAATAATAAGTTATGTACAACCTATCATTATCTAGTCCCCACAAATTAGTTTAAACTGTTTATATGCAAGGGTTAATCGTAGAACATTAACAAATATATAGGGCTGTAGACAAAAAAATATATATATATGGATATTTATAACTATAATTTCATATTTGTAAACACAATCATCAAAATCGGCAAGCCTAAACATTAAAAGTTTGTAAAACACCTAGAAATAAGCAATTAAGAATGAATTGTGTACCTAACCGCCATAGCAAGATATAACAAAACTGTTTTTTGATTGGAATTGAAGAATATGGTGCCAGATATGATCGAAACAGAAGAATAAGATGGTCGGATCTGATCGAATAAGAAGAATACGGTGGCCGTATCGTCAAGACATGAATGATAATATGATAAGAATTGCAGGGTTGAAGAGAAGAGATAATGGATTTTGGGAAGGATGGTTTAGGGTTTGTATGATAGATGGGCTAATCAGTAGTGGTTTGGGTTAGTAGATATGGGGTATATGAAATGGGTTTCTAAATGGACTGTGTTGGGAGGTGGGAATATGAGACATATGATGTTGTAAATGGGTGACATGTGGCATGAAAAAAGTTGTATTTATTTAGCAGTATAGATAGATACAAATCAATTAGTATGTAGAAAAAAGTTTTGCAACCTTGCATGTATTTTGAAAAGGCTCAATATTATAAAATCAATGCAGAATTTTGATTTTAACTTTTTCGATTTGTACTCTTAATAAACATTGAATTTAAGTCCCTAAATTATAAGTGTTTAATATTTTTTTGAAACAAAGTTAGCAACACCCATTATACCGTACACAATACTTGTGCTTGACTGGACATATGTAGACTTGATCATGAACGATCTCTGATTTTAACTCATTTACCTAAAAGTGTATGAAACATACCTACTATATTAACACTTGCTAAGTGAGAGAGCATGCAATAACCCAACCATTAGCACCACATCCTTCAAACCAACACATGCGAGAAACAGACCAATGTACGTATAATCTAACCCAACATACAACGTAATTTAAGGGCCTTAGGAGATTTGTATATGACAAAAGAAGCTCAAACCATGACATCGTTGACATCTACGCTGAAATTAAAAACAGTAAAACACTTATCAAAAGTGCAAGATAATCGCTTTGAGAATTAAAGTAATACTTTTTTTTTGAATGTTCAAGCTTTCCTCCTACTATTTACATTATACCGCCAATGCCAGGAATCGAACCCTGGACCTCTCACCCAAAGGCCAACCTTTACCATCCCACCAAAGTGGTGATGGCAAGAATTAAAGTAATACTGCACTATCGTGTTGACCTTAAATTCATTTTTTTTTCTAAACTCCATCTTTATGCATACTACATTCATCAATACAACACATAATGTGACTGTGAATTTTGTTGGTTATTTTAGTGCAATTGAATTTACTTGTCGATCAAGGAAATAACGTTAGAGAATAAATGAGTTAGGTGACACAGGTAGAGGTGCACAAATCGGTTAACCGGTTAACCTATAACCGGTTTTTTTGCTAACCGGTTTTTTTTTGCGGGCATTAATCGGTTTTTCGGTTAGGGTAGTAACCGGTTTTGACCGGCTGGAGAAGCGGTTTTGACCGGTTAGGCCGGACCGGTTAACCGGATAATAACCTTTTTTTTATATAATAATAATTAAAAAAATCGGTTAACCGGTTTATAACCGGTTTTGAAATCATAAATACAAACCGGTTACTAACCGGCGGTTAGGATCGGTTAGTAACCGGTTAGAAACCGGTTAACTGGTTTCTGTGTGCACCTCTAGATGCATGAGTGCGGGCTCGATTTAATTATAAACGTTATTTGGGCTTTATAATAACAATGGAATTATTATTTAAGCAATTGGGTTTAAGTTTTATGTGAAGTGGGCTTAATTGATGTTTGGGCTCATGTGGGAATTATAAACATATTGATCAACATAATCCCTGAAGATGATTCTATCGATCGAAGATGCATGACAGAGAACAAACGGTTACAGTGTTCTCTGGTTCTTTATCAATACACAGAACAACAAATTCAATTTCATGTGCAGACTTCTTTGTCTTATCCGTTAAATCATTGTCTGTAACCCACAAATAGGTTAATCTGATAGTGATTACACTATTTAGAGAATAATCCAAGTTGCAATTTCATCATTACAATTGCATACAAGATTACTAGGTTTGTTTAATTGATTGATTTTTGCTATAGACTACACAATATAAACAACAAAGATAAACCTATTTGGGTTCCTATAGATTGTTAGTTTCGGTATCATCATTACAAATCTGGTACGCAAGGAATTAGATTTTTGTATTTGTTTATATATATGGTTCTGGAAGGGTTAACTGAAAGTCACTCCATATTGAATTTTGTTGGTATTCAAAATTATGTCATTGCATTGTTGGATAACTGAATTTAGATTACGGTAGGTCTTGTATATAAATAAAAGCGTTTGATAGATGAAAGTCTTGGGATCGTTGAGATTATGAAGATAGCCTTGCAAGTATGTTTATTTATATAATTTACAATGTACATAATTTACAAGTATGTTTATTTTCAAGTGTTGGGCCATCAAGAAGGCACAAGCGCGAAAGATGGAGGTAGCAGATATGAGAATGCTACGCTGGATGTGTGGGCACACAAGGTTAGACCGAATAAGAAACTTTGTGTTTCGAGAGAGATTATGGGTAGCTAACATATCAGACAAGATAAGAGAGTGGAGATTGAGATGGTTTGGACATGTGAAGAGAAGACAGGCGACGGACCCGGTTAGATCCGTAGAAAACATTACTATAGAGGGGAGGAGGGGTAGAGGACGACCTAAGTTGATGTGGGGTGAGAGGATTAGGCATGATTTGATAGACCTAAATCTCTCAGGGGACATGGTTAGGGATAAGAATTCTTGGAGAAGTAGAATTAAAGTTAATGATTTTTAGGGTGAAATGAATACCACAGGGGCCTCTATTTACCTTATTTTTGGTCACACACCATTACGATATTTTCTTACTACGTGCTACTATATATAGTATTATCATTTTTACTACGTGCTACTATCAATTATACTATAGTTGAACTTCGATTTCCTTTTATATTGCCGCATACATATGTAGTCAAGAGCTGAGGGTCTCTCCGAAAGCCACCTCTCTATCCCGTTGGATAGGAATTATTGGAGAAGTAGAATTAAAGTTAAGGATTTTTATGGTGAAATGAATACCATAGGGGCCTCTATTTACCTTATTTTTGGTCACACACCATTATGATATTTTCTTACTACGTGCTACTATATATAGTGTTTATATATATAGTATTATCATTTTTACTACGTGCTACTATCAATTATACTATAGTTGAACTTCGATTTCCTTTTATATTGCTGCATACATATGTAGTCAAGAGCTGAGGGTCTCTCCGAAAGCCACCTCTCTATCCCGTTGGATAGAGGTACGGTGTGCTTACATCCCACCCTCCCCAGACCCTACTTATAGCTTTGTTATTGGTGGGACTCCACTGGGTATGATTGATTGATTGATTGATATATATATATATATATATATATATATATATATATATATATATATATATATATATATATTTTCAAGTGTGTCGCATGATTTTGGCCACTGGCTTTTTGGTTCATCTATATTGATTTTGGCCAACGTGATCTGGGGACTATTTATATTATTTTCGGTTCGTGACTAATCTAGTACCAAGTAAGGGATTGGGTTTTGTATTTAATATATTCTGATTTAGATCTAGAATTATGGAAGGGTTATAAGTTTAAAATTCAACATATAAATTTGGAATTATCTTATGAAAAGGTGTTTCCGTTCCATGCAGATTTGGTTTTTAGGAAATTGATTTTGTGGATTATCTTATAAAAAGGATTATGAAGGCTTTTGTTTCAATACACACAGTTCTTCTTTTTTACAAAACCAACTGTATGAATGTTATTCTTTAATTTTGAAGTGGACATCTATTTTGAAAAATGAGTCTTTGGCACTCTTGATGGAATCGAAGAATATAGAGATATTCCTATCGGAAGGATTGCCAATAATTTAATTTTGTTAGGTGAATTGTGTATTTTGGTTCTAAAACTAGAAATTTTGTTAGTGGAATAAGTTTAATTACTATGGATGATATAAGCCAATTTTGAATTGAATAACTGTATGTTGTCTTGAGGTGGTATGTTTGTTGTCATGGATATTACAATAATAGGGGGGATACCATGTTTAAATTGAATGTGGATTTTAAATCGGCTTTAGTTGAGGACTCTGTTTATATGACTTCACTATATCTAAGTACCCTGTTTTTATGTTATCGCATACATATAAAATATGATATGGAAAATAAATACAAGGGTCACAATGTGACAATTAATATATCCCAACAAGAAAGTTGAACTAGCTTGTTGGAAATGTGGCAAACCAAGACACATCAAAAAAGAATATCGAGTGAAGATTGCTTATGAAAACAAGTCTAACGTGGCTTTTCCAAATGGGTCGTAAGACCCGATTCTTCATAAGGTATGTTTACTCACTACACTTTAAATTTAGCAAAACCCTTGAGTTTTTTAGTTGATTCAATGAATCAATTAGGACATGCTAATATTTTTTAAAACATAAAAACTGGATTTGATTCAAAGAAACAAAATTTACTTTGTAATTTGAATAAAATAAAATATTATTAAAATATTCATCGAGATGGTACACACATGGGGTTGATGGGATACGACCCAAGTAACGATAAGCCCATTAGAGGTATACAAGTCGGGAAAACCCGTTGGGTGTGAAATAAACGAAACCTTGGTTTTGGGTTTGTTATTGAACCTCAAAAGTTCAATGGTTCAAATATAATTCGGTTGAGAATTATGTATCATTTATTTTTGAATCATTTTATGTACAGGATGACATGCATGCATGGTGTGTAGATTCGGGTGATACGAGTCAAGTATGCAAGGATCTGAAATGGTTTGAAGAATTTGAACAAATTGAAGATGGACATGTACTTAGGATGTGAAATGTAAAAGTTTTACTTGTATTGACTTAGGGAAAACATTTGTTTTAGATTATGTGTTGTATGTTTTATGGATTAAAAAGAATCTCTTTCCTGGGTTGTTTTAAATAACATCTGTTTTCAAACACGTTATTAAGTCGGATAACTTTATCTTATCTTACACATGAAATCTTTTGGATTTTGATATTTGTGTAATGAAATTGTAAAATTAATTTTAATGTCCTGTTTGGTATTGAATCCGTTTGTATGCCATGTTTGAACTCGTTAAACTAACACAGATCTCAGATCTGAGATAGAATTAACCTAACACGGATCTAGTTCATGATTACTTTTGATTGTATATAATACGTTATATGTATGTGTGTTAATTTGTATGTATGTGTATATATAATATTAAGATGAAGATCGAGAGAGATTCGGACAAGGTTTCGTTAATTAACTCTCAAAAACTTAAATTAACTTGTGAACAGAGTTCACTATAAATAGAAGATAGGTCTAGTTCGCTAACATTCCCTAGCGAACTAGACACTACTTCGTTACATACATAATTAGATAAATAACTTAACGAATCATCTCCTGATTCGTTAAACATCCTTAACAAATCAGGAGGGAATTAACATAATTCTAGTTCGCTAAACATCCTTAGCGAACTAGACTAATACTTTAACGAACTAATTTAATATCTTAATTATTTATTACATTAATCAAAACGACAAATACGTTAAAGTTAAATACAAAGACTCGAGACGCAAAACCGTGCACTAACAGACACCCCCTCGTCTTTGTAAGTTCCCAGCCGGATCTTCACAGGAGTATCTCGTAACATGTAGGTGCGGAATCCCTACGTAATACGATACGAGCGTAAGATGTATAATACGTTAAAACCAAACACAAACACACGTTACAATACTAATAAACACGTTGTATTGCAACACTTCAACACGTGATCTCAAATCACAAAATACAAGTTCTGGAATCGTTAAGCAAAACAAGCCGTAGGTTGAGGTTATATAATCCTCGACAACTTCGCCTAACATGTTAGGCGAAGTTGTCCTAACTTCGCTCGTCCACAAGTTCGCCTACATCCCAGGCGAACTTGTGTGACACAATATCTAAAACCAAATCAAACAATCTAACACGATTACAGACACACAGAAAACACTAGATACTGAACTACTGACACTATGCACCAACAGACTCCCTCTTGGCAGTAGCTTCATATCTCTATCTTCAATCACGTGTCTTGTAATCCCAAAAATCTCGTGTCACCAGTCTTCAAGCATGAACGCCCTCTCTGACACACACAGAAACCACTCTCTGATATTTCTTGGCTTCATCATTCCATGCAGGAATATAGAATATCTTTTTCTCGTTTAGCACCTGCAAGTCAGCTTGAGACAAATTTACCAAGTGCATGGGATCATACACTCTCCGAACTTCTTGTTCATCTTCATCCTCCATAACCGTTTCAGCTGTTTGACTATCAACATACCACCACTTTAGATTCTTTAAAACATCCTTGGGCATTGATTTCATTGGCACTTCTTTCAAACACCGGATCGGCTTATATTTCATTACCATCCAAGGTTTGCCATCAGCTCGCATTCCTCTTTCCTTATCTTCAACAAGCTTCCCTTTCTGCGGCTTTAACAACTCAAACTTTTTCTCTTTTACACTTTCTTTCCACACAATCTTCCCAATAATTCTGGCCATATTATCATCACTTCTATTAATCAACCCCAACTTAGCCAAATCCTTCACCTCACACTCAGGAAAGGTATTCAAAGATCTCAACATCCTCTTAAAGTACTGAATCCCATCAAAACGTTTAATCACAAATAATCTCAACTGCTCATCATACAACCAGCATATAATACCCTTCTTCGACTCAGCATACCCTTTGATATTGTAACTTTTCTTGAACATGGTTGGAACCGCTGGCTTCTTTGTCTTTACAAACCACTGAGCGTAGCCTTC
Source organism: Bidens hawaiensis (assembly GCF_021521415.1). NCBI lineage: Eukaryota > Viridiplantae > Streptophyta > Magnoliopsida > Asterales > Asteraceae > Bidens > Bidens hawaiensis. The sequence continues at coordinate 234,167 of NW_027494376.1, forward strand.
TTTCCATCTCGGCTGCTCTTCCCATTCAGACTCATCACTTTCCATATCTTGACTCACATTTGCCTTTTCAACTTCTGGGATATCGTGTTCAACACTGTCATCCACAATCTCTCCCTCTTCAATCACCCTATCAATCACAATCTCAGCTCCTATCTTTTCAATCTCCTCAACTGGCAGCACATCGTCATCACCCACAACATCATCATCCACCGTTTCCTCATCATCCACCACCACAACATCTTCACCCCCTGATCCACCTGCTGTACCAGTTGACCCCCCCTGAGATGTGGAAGTCCCAAGAGTTTGTTCAGTTCTTAGCAACTCACCACCTGCACCTTTCGATGCATCATCGTCTCTATCATGACTTTTCTTTGTTCTCAACTCATCGCCCTTGCAGCTCGTCTCCCCTTGAGATGCTAAGAACTGTTTTAAAGCATCAAAAAGTTTACCGTGCTCAACAAGGAGGGACGACTGAATCTGATTTTCTGCAACAAGGCGTTGAATAGCTTGAGTCTGGATCAGATTGATTCTTGATTGTTCAGCCACCACCCTTGCCAGAGCCGCTATCCTTTCAGAATCAGATAAGGTAGAATCAAAATCAAACCGCATATGAGAAACGTCTTGAGCATAAGGTGGAGGTATTCCCAAACTAGCTGGAATATCTGAAGCAGGCTGAAAAGTAACCGCGGGTGGTATTGTGACAGTTAACCCCGCAGTAGCAACTAATGTCAACTCAACAAATCTTGCAACAACCTCCGATGGAGTAAGGGTAGGAGGTGGCAAGGAAACTATCTCTGGAGTCGAAAACTGAAATGTGGTAGGTGGAATGCCAAATGATGATGATGTAGTTATCACGGGAGCACTTGAGATGATCGGTCCTGTCACAGTTATCGACGCAGGAACCATAGTTATACCAGATAGAGCGGGTGGGGAGAAACGCACCACCCTTGAGCTTTCACCAGCTCCCTAACCTTCACCAGTTCTGACTCTTTTCGATTGACGTATCAACTGGTCTAACTCCTCCTCAAAGTCAGATTCACTGTCATCCGAGTCTTTCTTTCTTTTTCCAAGTATTCTTTCCTGGCTGTCCAGAATCTGTTGTGCTTCAGCAATATCATCAGCGGAGGAGTCAGAATCAGTTCTCTCAGACACTGCTACAGATGTAGCTACCATCGATACATTTACTGCAGAAACCTCAGCTACTGAGACCTGAATCTCTGCAGAAGGATCAACTCGCTCCATATCAAAGAACCCTTGGCCACCAAAAGCAGCCTCAAGATCTACCTGTTCCTCCGGAGCCACAACAGGATCAGCAGGCAATGCTTGCTGTACCACAGGTGGTGGTTGAGGAACATCAGCCTGTTGCGGTGCCGGGTCCCGAAATTCATCACCAAGAGGAGCAACATAAGCAGGGTTTATCAAATAACCAAATAATGGAGTATGTCACGGACGAAGCTATGGTTTACTGCGAGCACTCGACGACCTGCATTGTGCAAAGATCCTCTTGCTTACACTATCAACATATCGAATGGGACGACGTTGAGGTAGCGTAGGAGCTACATGATTCAAGATCATCTGTAAGAATCTTGGGTACATTAAGAATCTTTCACGAGCAACCGCGCGTCTCTGACGATCGATTTCATAAAACACCATCTGACTGAAGCTGTACGGCTTGTTGTAAGTCAGAGCAGTCATGGTAGATTGCATCGTCGCTCCCATACCGTCAGTACCAGCTTTACGACCCGACATGCACACATTCAACACATGCATCAGAAAACGCCACTGATCCAGTAGGAATCCCTTTCGTCTTTGAGTGTCGCCCAAAGGACCCGAATAGCCCATACGTAAAAATGCACCATCTCTGAATGTAGCTGGAAAGTCGGTTGGATCATCTGTGGTTTCAGCCTCGAACTGCAAGGCAACCCTGATCTGATTTGCTGAGAACTGCACCACCTAATTGTTCACTGTGGCGCGCATAACCAGAGGCTCAACTCTACAGTCATACTCTACCGTTCGCCAGAAATCTTCAATATTCGGTAGAGAAATGGGGAGAGTTGTAGTAATAGCATGAAAAACACGTGAGCGAACTAAGAAGGAGATGATCTCGCGATAATCATCGACACCAGTAGCATCCAGATCCAACGTGATATACATGTTGTGACCCGGAAAGAACTGTCTGTTGTTCTCACCACCTTCGTCACCACCGGCACCACCTGCTCCTGCTACTGCAGCCATATCTGCACAACAAACGGTCTAAGTTAGAACATCGACAAAGCAGATCATAACTTCGCCTGTTACCATGAGCGAAGTTATGATAACTTCTAAAATGTGCAGGCGAAGTTATACATATGGCGAAGTTCTTTACATTAACTTCGCCTGATAACAGATTAAACTTTTGAGTTAACAAGATAAGAATTAGGCGAAGTTAAGTATAAGGCGAAGTTGAGGATAACTTCGCCTAGTCCTAACTTCGCTCCTGAACAACTTAGAATAATTAATTAATTACAATCAGGTGAAGTTATGCCTAGGGCGAAGTTGAGAACAACTTCGCCTAAAGCTAACTTCGCCTGAATCTGAAACGGCAAATTAACACAGGTCAGATCAAGATTTTATCGGAGCATTGGTGATTGATAACATAACAGGATGTTACAATAAAGATCTAGACGATCAAATTAGTTATGAACACATTAGAAAGAGTATGTTTAAAGGGTTTAAAGGGTGTTTAAACGGTTGCATGAACGAGGTCACAAATCGGACCAAAACGGCATTTGATTAACATCATTAACAAGAATTATAAGTAATACCTACCCTACGCACCTTTAACTCGGATTGAAAACAAATAATAACAAGGTTCGGTTCGATACGAGGAGTAAGTTCGCCGAGGTTTATTAGGAGTATAAGTTCGCTGTGGTTTTCAAAAGTTGTAAAGTGTTTGACCAAACAAACACCTTATATAGGGTTGAATATACACAGGCGAAGTTAGTTAAGGTTAACTTCGCTTACCCTTAACTTCGCCCTTTTACAACTTCGCCGGTCAACTTCTTATTATTAACTTCGCCTATGGTCAACTTCGCCTCTTTACAAGTTCGCCTATAGTTTAAATTACAAAACAGAACCTTATAGTTTGAACAAAATGCAACAGTCTTTTAAAATTTTTGGTCAAAGATTTAAACTTTACGATTAAAGAACCAAGTAACCAAGTTTTAAACCATAAAACAAAATATGCAATTTAAATTTTAGTAAATAAATAAACGAGATCAAATTTCAGTCTTGACGAGGACCAGCATGTTTTAGAAAAGATCCGAACAGGAATCATACTAATTAAATGACTGTCACATAGATCCATGTTCAGCGGTATTATGACATAAAGAAACAGATTGTAAGCAGGTATACAACTTAGTATGGTTTTCATCGCTTCTGTGATACGGTTTAGGTTCAATTAAGCTCAAAATTTAGATGGACATCACATTTGAGATTGTGATGCCTCCTATCTATTCTCAAAGCGTATTTGGTTTTCCCCAAGTCACCCCGAGTTGACCTCGACCCGTAGTGTCTGATTAAACAGTAAGTACATATCGATCTTTAGAGTCTTCTTCCCGTTCTCTTTCTTGCCTCTTGATTGATGTTTGAAATAACATAAGCTCCAGAAGGCTTAACAACATTTTTTTTTTAATAAAGATATTAATACAGCTTCAAATAGTAGACGACTGCAAGTCCCGAATCTGGATCACAGCAGATACTTGATGCACTATCTTCTCGGGAATCAGAACACTCAACGGGCTCGTGTATGACTGGGTAATCACTTTTCTGCCTATCATTCGGAAAGATGTATATGGAGACATGCACAAATCTAAATGATTCTCCACTTTAAATCGAGGAGATTTAGTTAGTATCACTTCTACTTTTACGCACCATAAAAAGCTACCATAACATACAATGGCTGTTTTAGAGTCTTTTAGGCCTAATAACTTCACTAATTAAGCACACAGAATTAGTTTGTCTATCACTTTCCAAGGTTGGATCAATTTTCTTTTAAACATTGTATTGAAACTTCTTTCTAAGTTATAGACTTGAAAAATTATCATCTCCCTTTTTAAAAAAAATTTTAAATTCTATCGCCCCAATCAAGTCAAAGTCTTCAGGTAAACGGCTATCCTGAAGATCCAATGGATCAGCTGGACCGACCACATACGAGTATGTGTCCTTCTAACTAAGTATGAACGACTATTTTTCAGCAAAAGAATAAAAACCCATCATAACCGCCCCGGTCACTTTCAATCATCTGGTTAATGGCTTTCCTCATAATCTACTAGTAGAAGTAAGGACCAAACACATCCGAAGATGTGTCCTTCAAACTGAAGCAACAGACATAATTTTAAGTGATAGTGATTGATTGATTTTTTTTAATAAACACGAAAAACTAGGTTACTCGGGATTGATCATCCCATTAAGCTCAACAAGGTTTTGAAAACGAGTTCGGTCAAACGCTTTAGTAAAAAGATCGGCGAAATTATCCAACGAATCAACCTTTTCTAGCACTATTAATTTCTTCTCAGCACGATCCCGTAAAAAATGATGACGAATGTCAATATGTTTAGTTTTGCTGTGTTTGGCGGGATTGTTAGTTACTGAGATTGCAGCAGTGTTATCAATACAAATAGAAGTTTGAGTGAAATTCAGACCGTAATCGTGCAATTGCTGTTGAATCCAAAGAACCTGGGAGCAACAGTTTGATGCTGCCATGTACTCTGCTTCACAGGTGGAAATGGCTACTGAGGTCTGCTTCTTGCTCTGCCATGACACCAATCTTCCTCCCAGAAACTGACATCCACCGGTTGTTGACTTCCTGTTCTGATTGCAACCTCCATAGTCAGAATCTGTGTAAGCGACCAAATCCAGCTCTCCCCCTTTCATGTACCACAATCCCAACTTAGGCTTGCCTTTGAGATAACGTAAGATCCTTTTCACCCCCTTCGTGTGAGATTCCTTCGGGCTTGCCTGAAAGCGAGCACAAAGACAAACTGCAAATATAATATCAGGTCTAGATGCAGTTAAATACATTAAAGAACCTATGATATTGGGTGGGGTCCACGTCTTCATCACTGTCTGAATCAGCACCCAGTTTGTGGTTGACGCAAACTGGAGTATCAAATGGGGTGCTATCTTCCATCTTGAAGCGTTTGAGCACATCATGGACATATTTTGTTTGATGAATAAACATCCCATCTTTCTTCTGATCTACCTGCAAACCCAAAAAGAAATTTAATTCGCCCATTGCGCTCATTTCAAACCTCTTTTTCATGACTTCTTCAAATTCCTGACACATGGAGACTTTTGATGCAGCAAAAATGATGTCGTCCACATAGACTTGCACTAGTAGAAAATCTCCCCCTTTTCTCTTGACAAACAGCGTGCTGTCGATCTTTCCTCTTTCGAACCCATTCTCAAGAAAGTAATCAGACAAGGTTGCGTACCAGGCACGAGGGGCCTGATGTAGCCCATATAACGCTTTACTCAGTTTGTACACATGATCAAGAAAATCAGGGTCAGGGAAACCCGGAGGTTGTTCAATGTACACCACCTCATCGACTTTACCATTAAGAAAGGCACTTTTCACATCTAACTGGAACACTTTCATCTCATTGTGTGCAGCAAATGCCAAAAATAGTCGAATTGCCTCCAATCTTGCCACATGAGCAAACACTTCATTGTAGTCGATTCCTTCTTGCTGATTAAACCCTTTTACTACCAGCCTCGCCTTATTCCTTATGATTATCCCTTTCTCATCTCTCTTACATTTAAAAACCCACTTTGTGCCAATAGCATGTACATTCTTTGGTTTTGCAACTAATTTCCATACTGCCATCTTTTTGAACTGTGCTAACTCTTCTTGCATGCTTCGACCCACGAGCTATCCTTTAGAGCCATTTGATAGTTCTTCGGTTCAATCTAGCTGATGAAACAGGTGTACAAGCATTCATTTAGGATACCCGTTTCTTTAATGCTTGCGTAAACACAGGTGTACTCATTCAAACTTCTTCTTGTTTGAACACCGTCAGACAAAACACCTATCACGTTCTCTAACGGGTGATTTTTGTGAATTCCAGTAGTAGGAACCGAACCGACCTCCAGATTGTTTTCTAAGTTCGAAGAGAGTTCATCTATGGGTGATTGATGTTGAGAGTGAAATGGATTGTAGAATTCTTCCTCAGTAGAGGCAGCAGGAGTATCAGCGGCACTTGACGAAGAAGGTTGACTTTCATCGTATCGCGGACGTTGCACAACATTTTCCTCCTCATCATACAGAATCTGTGAAGCAATTTTCTCATCAACTTCTGCAAAATCCAAGTAAGGCATATTAAAAGATTTGAAAAGTTTATCATAGTCGAAAGCTTCAGCGGGTCCCATGCTAGGCTTTGGTGATTTGTAACTTGTAATGTCCATGTTACATACCACCTCAACCTTCTGTTCGATAAATTAAAGAAACTTCTGTTGGGTGTACCAACAACATATCCGACTAAAATACCTTCGTCGGCTTTCTCACCAAATTTTGAATTTGTCTTTAATATCGTACATGGGGACCCGAAAGGTTCGAGACCATTCAAGTTTGGCTTTCTACCATGCATATGTTCATAACAAGTTTTATTTAATCTTTTAACAGTTAAAACACGATTAAGGATATAACAGGCTGTGGCAACAGCTTCAGCCCAGAACACCACAGGAAGTTTAGCATCAGCCAGCTTGGTTCTTGCTCCTTTAATTAGCGTTCTATTCTTCCTCTCAGCCACCCCATTTTGTTGCGGAGTATACGGGGCGCTGTACTGATGGTCTATCCCTTTCTGTAAGCAGAACATCTCCATCTGGTAGTTCTTGAACTCTGTCCCATTATCACTCCTGATGTACATAACCTTTCTTCCAACAATATTTTCAACCTTGGTAATCAAGTTAATTACCAGCTGAACCGTCTTATCTTTTGCCTTCAGAAAGTATACCCAAGAGTATCGAGAGTAATCATCGGTTACTACCAAGCAGTATGAAGTTCCACCTAGACTCTTTACATTCACGGGACCAAAGAGATCCATGTGAAGTAGATCTAGGGTACTGACAATTGAGTTAACCTTCTTGGAGTAATGAGATTTTTTGTGTTGCTTTCCCTTCTTGCACGATAAGCATTGATCTTCAAAGTTAAAATTCTTCAAGGGAACTCCAAGCACTAGCCCATTCTTGACAATGTAATTCATTTTACGAAGATGTATATGTCCCATTCTTCAATGCCATAACGCGGACTCGGACTCAGTTGCTTTTGACAGAAGACATGATTCTTCGGTTGTCATCTCAGTTGACCTCATATCCATTACATACGTGTTCTTTTCTCTTGGAGCTCTCATCACCACCCATGCCTCTGGTATCTTGAAACCAGGATAAAGGACGATTGCCTCGTTTTTAGTAAAATGTACCGTGTATTCTTTGTCAAAAATCTGAGACACACTCAATAAGTTATGCTTCAATTCTTCAACAAAATTCACCTTCTCTAACTTCATTTTTCCATTTGTCACAGTTCCCATAGCAGTGATTCTACCTCCACTCTCTCCAACGAAACTAACCCTACCTCCTTGAACAGGTTTCCATTCATGTAACAAATTCTTATTACCAGTCATGTGCCGGGAACAGCCACTATCCACAACCCACAGATTGTTTACTGCCCTGTTCAACTGTTCCTGCACAGTTAAAGAAAAAGATTAAAATCTAGGGACCCAAGACCTACTGGTCTTGGGTCGATTAAATCTGTTGAACGGCATCCAGTATTTGGTTTCCAAAGTCAGTTTGAGGATGATTTCTGTAAGTTCTGAAAGGAAACCTTCTCGAGGATTGACTATGAGGCCATCCAAACCTTAGTGAATTGACTGAATTATAATTTTTGTGAACCGGGGAAAAATGAGACCGATTTCTTTGAAATCTTGGATTTGTCCATTGTCTGAAATTTGGTGAGGTAGTATTCTTACCAGTATAATAATTACTATTCGTTTTATTCTCAGTTTTCGGAGGCCTCATACCTCCAAATTTTCTCTGGTTTAAAGGACAATCAGCAATAAGGTGTCCTACTTGATTGCATCTGAAACAACTTCTGTGTTCAACTTTCGTCTCAACAGTTGTTTCAGATGTTGAGGTTCCATTACTACCCGTTTGTCTAACATATGGTGGGACAAACGGATTTAGGGAAGAATTCTTTTCATTTGGCTTATATTCCTCCCCTGGTTTCAGTAACACTACCTCCTCTTTTATCTCACCCGATTCGGATGACTTGTCCAAATTTGATGAGACAGAGCTAGGAACAGAAATCTCTACATTAGAAAGTGGCTTACTCGTTTCGCTCTTATTAACTTCAGGTTCTTTAGTCAAAATTTTGACTGGAACTGTCTGACTAATCTCAACATCAGCAGATTTCTGATTACTAGGATTATAAGTATAGTTATTGTTATACGGTGGTGGAACTTCAGAAAATCCAATTCCCCCTTTGTTAATGGGGGAACGTTGAACACTTATGATGTGATCAAGCATTGCTGAGGAATTTCTAAATTGTTCAATTTTTCTGTTTAGTTCCACCACTTTTACCTGGTAATCAGCTATCTGTTTATCTCTTTCAGCAATTAGTTTGGTTTTTTCTTCTAACACTTCATAAATAAGATCAATTACTTGTATTTTATCAGCTAGACTGGCTTTAAGACTTCTAATATCCTTTTCACTAGCTTTTATTTTTACCGAGTAACTGTTTTCTCTAGTTTTAGTGTAGTGGTGATCTTCTTTTAACGTTTTAAATTGAGCGTCCAAACTAACAAACTGATCAGTTACTGTTTTTAATTGTTTAGACAGATTCTCACATTGCATACAATGAAGTTCAGAACTTACCTCAGAGAGCTGATCGTTCACTTCTGCCATATATGCTTCATTTTCTCCCATCTCTCTCTCGCTCCCTCCAGTTTCGATGTCTACCAAATTAGCCTGTTCGAACACTTCCTCAACTTGCATATTCCAGTTGTATCCACCATTCTGTCTAGATACCATAGCCCTATTCTCACTACCTCCCCCATTCTGTTGTGCCGGCCTGTTCTGACTGCGTTCGACTCTCTCATTTGTACATTCCTTGGCAAAGTGACCATTTTGTTGACAGTTGTAACATCTAACCTTTGATTTGTCAAACCCTGGTCTTTTTCCAACGAACTTTCTACCCGTTTTCTTCATGAATCTCTTAACCCTTCTTACAATCATAGCCATCTGCCACTGCAAATCCATCTCTTCTAAATCATCAGCATCGATCTGATCATAGTCTTCATCCAAAGTTGCAGGGTCGACTATTTTACCTTTGATATAGTCCTCATAAGATGCAATGAAGGATGCATAGAGAGCAAACTGCTGTTCAGCTGATTTAACACTCATGGGCATCTGTGAGTAGTTGTTGGTTGGAATATTTGATGAGAAATTACCAGTTTTTGCTTGAGGTTTTGAAGAACTACTACCTCCAGCTACGAAACATACGTCGCCATCCATATTGAGAATCACATGACCATCTCGAGTCGAGTTGGAGTTTGATTCTCCCTTTGAGTAGTAGGCAGACGATTCTGATTTTGAACTTGAACTTGAAGGGACTTTCGCACCATACATTCCCGGATCCTGAACCTGATCAGTTGGTGTCTCCTTTCGAACCATGTTGAGCTCAAAATTTCGTAACTTATTGACTGCTGTTTCAAGATCAATATTGGCAAATTCTTTATCCTCTCTCATCAAAACCGTATACATTTCCCATTTCGGTGGAAGAGCATCAAGAAGTTTCTCTACTATCTCTTCTTCTTTGTATTCAATGGAGTAATTACTAAGTTCGGTCATCAGGTGATAATATCTTGTGATGATATCGTCAAGTGATTCATTTTTCAAATACTTGAATACAGAGAATTGGGTTTTTAGCAGCTTTGTCTTGGAGGCACGTATCCCCACATTACCTTCATAACGATTTTCTAGTGCTTCCCATAGCTCTCTAGCAGTTTTGTACTTCTTGAAGGTATGAAGAATCTCTTGTGGAAGAGCCATGGTTATTGCTGCATGAGCTTTACTCTCTGCCTCATACATTTTCTTTTCTTCCTCTTCCATCTTATTGTACTTCTTAATCTGTTCACGACCCTCAAACAAGGCAGTTGGTGGAATGTATCCATCTTGAATGCAAACCCACATCTTAGCATCTTGATATTTCACATACTGTTCAAACCGATCTTTCCAAGCAACGAAATCGGTACCCTTAAGCATTTTTGGAGCTTTAGTTGCTGAACCGACTTCTACCTCCATTTTTACCAGTTCTGTAATGTTTATTGAAGTCATCGTTGAAAGAAACACGACTCGAAATACGAAGAATAAGTATTTAATTTTAAACAGAAATCAGAAGGCGAAGTTGTGCTTAACTTCACTTGATTCCTAACTTCGCTTGATTCCTAACTTCGCTTGCTTCCTAAATTCGCTTGCTTCCTAACTTCGCTTAACTTCAACTTCGCTTGATTGATAACTTCGCTTAAACCCTACGAACAGTGACGGCAACTTGGCCTGATGAACACAAGGTTTTTGCAGGTTTTAATTTGACGTATTGCGAGGTATGCGAAGGTGTAATGGGTTATATTTGATGGTGGGAGATGGGTAAAACACAAAAACTAGGTATTTCAACGTAAACTCGTTCCGCGAATAGTAGAACGGAACGATATTAACACTCGTGTGATAATCTCGAACCACACAATCACGAGCAAAAGCTCTGATACCAATTGTAAGTTCCCAGCCGGATCTTCACAGGAGTATCTCGTAACACGTAGGTGCGGAATCCCTACGTAATACGATACGAGCATAATATGTATAATACGTTAAAACCAAACACAAACACACGTTACAATACTAATAAACACGTTGTATTGCAACACTTCAACACGTGATCTCAAATCACAAAATACAAGTTCTGGAATCGTTAAGCAAAACAAGCCATAGGTTGAGGTTATATAATCCTCGACAACTTCGCCTAACATGTTAGGCGAAGTTGTCCTAACTTCGCTCGTCCACAAGTTCGCCTACATCCCAGGCGAACTTGTGTGACACAATATCTAAAACCAAATCAAACAATCTAACACGATTACAGACACATACAAAATACTAGATACTGAACTACTGACACTATGCACCAACAGTCTTGAGCTCTTTGTCTTTAAATTACTTGAAGTGCTTGGACTGCCAGTCTCTGCAACTATGATTTCCGTTTTCATAACAAACACGCACAACGCGTTGGAATTGCATAGCCAGGTCATAATCTTCATTGCGCTCAATCAGAATCTTGTTCTTGTGTAGCACATCATTGTCGGTCTCGGTTAAATTAACCAACCACATCGGTTCAATAATCTTAATAAGTTCAGTCTTTAAACCTTTACCAACATAATGACTGCCTCGCTAGTACGATTGTTGTAGTACCAGCGGTCAAACGATAGATGCATATGTTGGTGCATCGTCTTCAACGGCACACGTTTCATCGTCCTTGGCGGCTTTACCTTAAGAACAAGCTTCTTCCAGCCCGTTCTTGGATCAATTTCATCAATACATTTACGTGTGGGGACCTGAGGCTTGAAAATTTTGAAACCATGATTGACCTCGAACAGCAAGTGTTGATGAAACCACTCAGCTGTCTGGTCGCCACCACGATTGATAAACGGACGACACGCGAGGGTACGAACATCCCAACGTGGTAGGGTAAGAACGTCCATTATCTTCTCGTAGTACTGGATCCCCTTCTCCCATTTCACGATACATACCTTAAGATCAGAGTCATATAGCCAAGAGACAATATCACCATGAACCTTGGATACGTTCTTGAAAGAGGTCACTTGGTTTGCTTTGACCCAAGCCACAGCTTCATCTTTCCGTTCTTGATCGACATACCGATACGCCTTGATAATCTTACCAACTTTCTTGTGACTGAACCATCTGGCAATGTCTTCATCAGTTGGATTTTCAAGTGAGTCAAATCTAGTATCAACGATTTTCTTCCTTTTGGACGTCTTCTTAAGATGATCTTCTGCTTCTTTTACAATTTTCTCATTAAATACAGGAGCACCCTGACCAACATTGGTGTGTTGAAACAGATCAGGGTAATCCTCAGCAGTCACATCTTCCACCTCAACCTCCTCGTTCTCATAAATAAAATCCGTCCTCATCTCCACAGTAGGATCATTTAGGATCTCGTCATCATTGATTACCTCAGCATCGGGCTTAGTCTCTAACACGGCAATCTCCTCTTCATTCAGACCAAGTAAGATCGCAATCTGCTCTCGTGTCAGCGACTTATCAACAAACTGCCCCACATCTATCTCATCGGCATTCACCATGCTTCTAACCATCCCCTCACCATCAATAAAAATAATCGTATTGACCTCGATCATTTTAATTGGTTTGGCAGCTGTATAATCATGATAAACAATAACCTGCTTGTTCGAATCATCAACATAACTCGTACCCGCACCAGAAGCTGGGTCTTGAGTTTGTTTAGGCTCACCGCCAGCACCAGACTCATTAGGATATTCCTCAACATTCTTGATCTTCTTTAAAGCATCATCTTTGCAAGTCAATTGCAAGATCAGATCCTCTTGTTTTTTAAGCTTCACCCCCTGAGACTCAACAATCTCACGTAGGGCTTTTGTTTCTTTCGACAGAAAGAAACATAACTGATTAGCTTCTTCTGGTTCTCCATCAAGCGTTCTTGATTCATACGGTCAGCAGACATTTGATTTCCATACAAATGTAATAGATTCAAAAGCATGTCTGTATGACGGTTTGGTGGCATAGCATACAACGATGGATGAACTGGTTGAATTGGTTCCCGAGGCCTTGCAATTCTCATAAATGAGACATCACTAGGTGGAGGAGGCCTCATAGACGGTGTTGGAGGAACAGTAGAAAGTGTAGCAGACGACAATGGTATTTCAGTTAAGGCCGATTGTGGAATCATACCCAACTGCTCGTGAGGTACCATCGTCGTCGTCAAAGTCATCTCCGGAGTGCTAGTAGTAATTGGCACTGCCGGGCATTGAGGAATTGCAGGACGAGATGGTTGCACACCAAAAGATACTCCAGCTCTAGCTGATACACGTCTTTTTGCTGAGCCTTCAGAAGCTGGTGCTTTACCCTTATGTTTCCGTTCACGTTGAGCTGCAATGGTAGCAGCTAACGCAGCTTCGACAGCAGCTTGTTGTTCTCGGAGAGCTGCATCACCATTACCACCATTTCCACCATCTCCATCTCCTACATTACCACTATTACCTCCATCATTACCACCATTGTTCCCACCTTCTCCTCCCTCCTGCTCGGAATCCGAGTCATCATGGATCGAGCGATCCTCGGGAGGACATACATAATCAGGGTTAATGATATGACCAATCATCTGTTTGTCCCGTGGCCTCTCCTTACGATAAATCGTCATTCTACGCACCGTGTTAGCCTTCATGTGTTTTAGATCAAGGACATCGTCCACTAACGTTCGATCAATCACCAAGTTTGGGATAAGGTCTTGAATTATCAACTGTAGAAATCAGGGATACATCAAGAACTTCTTCTTCTGAGCCGTCTGCTGAACTTGTTCTTTCAGATGATCGAAAACCATTTATGAGTAGTTGAAAGGTTTATTGAGAATAAGAGCCACAAATGCCGATTGCAAACTTATACGACACTCATCAAATCCACCTTTACGACCACCCATGCAATGAATCAGTACGTGTAAAAGATACTTGTAAGGTGGGCACAGTCCGTTCTTGTTAAACATAGAATCTTCAACATTTCTACCATAAAATACCCGTGAGAATAAACCCTTGATTAACCTTTTATCAAACTCACTCGGGTTATCATCATTGTCCCCAAACCGAAGCACCCTTCTAACCACATCAACATCCACAGTTATAGGAGTTTGATTGATTGTTGCTCGAATGTGATTCTCGGTGTCAACAAACTCAACAGTATTTCAGAACTGCCTAATAAGACTCAGATAAACCTTAGGTCTGGCAGTTATAGCATAATGTATCACCGAACGACGTTGAAATGCTAACATAGCTCCAAACAGAGCTTCATCAGCAACGTCTGAATCAACATAAGCACATATATTGTGCTTCTTGTCAAAGGATAGCAATGTGACGTCTTCTTGTTCCTGAGGTTGTTCTTAAGCTTGGGGTTGTTCTTGTTCTTGAGGAGCAATGGGTGGATCTTGATCCATTTGATCGGCCATTTCACTAAATATATATAAACGGTTATAAGTAATGAGAAGATGTAATATACATTTAGCATTTATAAGTAAAGTCTATATTTAATGTATCAATTTCGTATTGATATATCGTATTAGCGGCTAGATCTTGGAAGGTTTCTATTTTACAAATCATGGTTAAAATAATTTACATTAAAAATATTTAAGTTTAAAATGTCATTCGTTAATCATAGTCTAATTCGTTACACAAGTATAACGAATCGACTAATTCGCTATCAAGTAAATAACTTAACAAAATAGACTTAGCGAATTACTATTAAAAGGAATGAACTAAACTTCTAGTTCGTTATGATTTGACAAATCCACATCTGATTCGTTAAATAAATGGTTCGCTAATCCAGTTCGTGTGAGTCTTTAACGAATTGGACACTAAAAAGTTCCAATTCGCTAAAGTTAACGAATGGCCAATAATGGCATAATCTTTGACAATCCTGGTCAAAGTCAAAATTACACAAGAACACGAAGAGTCAACATGCTGAATCCAGGTTCGAGTATTCCATAATTATCGTTGAATCACCAAAACGACATTCGTAACGATCTCGGAATCACGAAACACAGTAAATGGTGTTAATTTAGAGTACCAACAGTATGATATAAGTTATATTGTTAAGGGTTTTAACCGAACATAAACACCTGAAACCAAAAAAAAATCAATTGACCCAGCAAACAATAATCAAACACTGATTAGAGTCCACCAAGAGTCTCAGAATCATATTCCGACCATAATGAAACCATAATAAACTATAATAACACAGTATGATGTCGATTAAGCAGAGTTATAAAAACTCGTAAAACCTTATAACATAATTGCATAATTAGCCTATCAACACAGTGTCATTTTTGACGAAAATCACAAAGAAGTGATAATTTATACCTTACGAACACAGTGATATACTCAAAAGTTCAAATTTTGAAGGTCGAGAAAATCAGAAAAAATTTGAATAGGGTGTCTTTAGGTATAAGGAAGGTGAAAGAACAGTGAAGGACGAATCGTTTCACACCTGTCCTTTATACACAGTCCTTACATGCTAACCTATGTACGAATCAAACAGATTCGTTAGTAATTTAAATAATGAATCAGCTGATTCGTTAACCTTATTTTAATACGTGGCATAACGAATTAAATTCAAATCGTGTCTTGATTCGTTAAATATGCATAACGAATTGGATGCATTTCGTTACAGAGTGCGGAAGCGAATTAGAGGAACGAACTAGAAAGTAGTTCATTAAAACAGAATCCTAATTCGTTATCCATAATTAACGAATTGAACATTATTTAATTTTAAATGAATAAATAAAAATTAAATGAATTAAATAATAAATTTATTAAATATTATCCAATTAATAAACAAATGAATTAACTTAAAAGAATTACCGAGAACTTTTATCCCGATAATCAAATACTTTAAAATTCGTTTCACTTTTTGAAACCAATAAATAAATCATTTAAATAATAGGTAAAAACGAAATGAAATTTTTTTTTGGTATTTTGTAATATATAAAGAATGTATTTTCATGAAAAGAATCCGAAACAAGAAATATAAAATCTTTTTGTATTTTATATGTTTTTCAACATCTGTACATATTTTTGGTATTTTTGTTGAGTTTGAGCAGAGAATCATATTGACCGAATTGCCCTTCCATCACAGTTTTATATTTCAGTGATATTATGACTGGCGTTAAGTCGGTCATTGGTATTGTTGTCCACTTAAATCTAATTACAAACTTTCAAGTGTTTTTGTGATATGATTAATTGGTTCAATTAGAGCACAGAATATCAGAAACTATCAGCCTCTAATCTCGGTTCAACCTTAATTTGATTTTTACCATATCACCCCAACTTGACTTAAACCATTATATTGTTGATCAAAATTTGTTTTTATAGAAGTTTATGAGCAATGCATTGATTTTCTGTTACTATGAGTGAATATGCACGAGTCCATCTGTCGGCTTACATACATTGTATCCCCTGGGGTCCGTTTCTTAATAGTATTAAGATGCGCACAAGGGAGTAACAATGTATGACTAACATCGGATTTTGATCAAGTCAGTAATTTGGAAATTTGTACGAAGTACAGCAGTGATCAAGTTTAATGACTTTGGGTTTGCTCTAAAAGCGAATGAAATATTCATGCATATGAATACCCAGATGATTAAGCCGCATAAAGGCTCACAGTGTCCAGAACCTCAAAGCTTGTTATTTGCTTTATTTTATTTTTGGTTGATCAAACAAATATAAGGCTTGAGTATGACAGGTTATTACATTTCTGCCATCCTCACCGAGACTTTTTCTAGAGACTAACACCCCTTTCAATTTGGCGTTTCTTTATGTTTATATCACATACATTACTCTACTTGTTTGTTCTAAGACCTACCAATGCACTAATGCGATTAAGCACATAGTCTTTTAAGCTTAATTCATGCTGGATTTGGAGTCAAGATAGTCAATGTACTATCATTTTCTCTTTTTTCTTCAAAAACTCAATAATTTTGAGGAGCATAAAACAAAATAAAGATAACTTTAATCGCCCCAGTTAACTTAAGTCTATAAATAAATGGTTGTTCTATCAATTCAACAAGTGAATAATAGGACCAAGACATGCAAGCATGCTTCACAAATTTAAATAACCGACATAATTTTCATCGAGAAAATAATCTAAACACGCATAACGAACGCCCCAACTATTTTCCATTATCAGGTGAATGGCTAACCCGATCGTTTACAAGTAAATGTCAGGACCAAACATATACACGTACATGCCCTTCAAATGTAGATAATTGACATAATTTTCAGCAAACGCATGCAAAAATCTTTTTGGTTTTTCTCTATACATACATTAAAAACACAATATTTTTGTCTTTTTCTCTTTTCTTATAAAACAAAATAAACTTCACAATGTTTTTGGATTTTTAGATTTTTAATTTTTTTTTTAATTTCAAATGTTTTTGGGTTTTATCTATACAAACGAAAAACACAATATTTTTGTATTTTCTAGATTTTCACCCCTAAAACCAAAATAAATTTTAAAATAAAATTGACTGAAAATAAAGATAGTCATCCTTGTTTAAGGATATCAGCGAGGGTCTTCAATCCATTTAAACCAAGGAAAAATTGAAAACGCGTTTTGTCAAAAGCTTTGGTAAACAGATCGACTTTCTGAAAGTCAGTATGTACTTTCTCAAGGTCAATCAACTTCTTCTCAAAGCAATCCTGTATAAAGTGATATCGAATTTCGATATGTTTTGTTTTCGAATGTTGTACGGGATTCTTTGTGATAGAAATTGCAGCAGAATTATCAATCAAAATAGGAGTAGTAAGAAACTTCAAACCGTAGTCGCGAAGGTGTTGTTGTATCCACAAAACTTGGGAACAGCGACTCGAGATTGCAACATATTCAGCTTCGGCGGTTGAAGTGGAGACCGTTGTCTGCTTCTTACACTGCCAGGAAACAAGCCGGTTTCCTAAAAATTGACATCCTGCAATCGTTGATTTGAAGTTGATCTTGCAACCTCCATAGTCTGAGTCTGAATAAGCAGTACGATCAAAATTATCATCCTTGGGGTACCATAATCCGATGTTTGGATTTCCCCTCAAATACTTAAGTATTCTCTTAACCGCAGCTAGGTGAGTCACTCGTGGACTTTCTTGAAACCTAGCACAAAGACAAACATCAAACATTATGTCGGGGCAAGAAGCCGTTAGAGACATTAAAGAACCGATCATAGCACGATAGAGGGTAGGATCAACGGTATCCTCCAATTCACCCGGTGATAAATTGTGACCCACGGGAAGGGGAGTAGAAGGGATTTTTCCGACAGATATCTTGAATCGGCTTAAGACATCGTTCACATACTTTATCTGGTGAATAAAGATTCCCTTAGCAGACTGGTGAACTTGTAACCCTAAGAAGAAATTCATATCTCCCATCGAGCTCATCTCGAACTTTGTTTGCATGGACTTCTCGAACTCCTTACACAACGTATCGTTTGTAGACCCAAAAATAATGTCGTCGACATAAATCTGAACTAGGAGAAGATCATCACCAACAGTCTTATGAAATAAAGTGCAGTCGACAGTCCCTCGCTTGAAGCCGTTATCAGTCAGATGGTCGGAGAGCGTGCCATACCAAGCTCTCGGGGCTTGATGTAGACCATACAGGGCCTTGTTTAATCGGTAAACTTGGTCCAGATAATCAGGATCTTCAAAACTAGGAGACTGTAAAACAAACACTTCCTCGTGTAGTTCACTGATGGTCGGTTAATTTGTATATGTTTTAGTTAGTTTATTATTTAGTTTTAACTGTTTATTTTAGAACTATCGATACTTCATACGTGTTTTATTGGATTTCAGGTCATTGGCGTTAAAGTACTCAGTATGGACCTGTTGTGACACGGAATATCTAGCACGTAAAATGATGAGTTGATTGAAGTTTGCTGTAACTGAGTCTCATCGCGGTACGCGATGGGCTTGCTGAAGGACCCATCGTGTACCGCGATGGGTTGTAATTTAATGTTGACTTTTGTTGGTCAATCACGGTACACGATTGGACATGGAAGACCCGTCGCGTACCGCGACGGGATGTGCAGACGGGATTTTTGGTTTATAACATCTATTTCACCAAGAAAAACCCTAACTTCGTTTTTGACGACCAAGAGGCGATTCCAGCAGTTCCTATTGGTGATTTCCACTATCCTAGCTCGTGTCAAGACCCTACATATGATTTCTATCATCCGTATCGATGATTCAATGATGTCTACGCTTGGCTAATCTCCTAGAATCGCACCCGAGATGTATAGTTTCTAACCCTTTACCGTTTTTCTCACGTGATTAAGAATACTTATGTTTTGTTATTGATGATTAATATATGATTATTGATGTTTGGTATTTCTGAGTGTTCGGTCGGTTTAGGTTTACGTTGGTCTGAATGATCTGTTACCAATTGCTAGATAATTAGTCATATAACTGTTTGGTTAGATTGAATACGATAAAACATACAATTACCCTTAACTGAGTCACACTGGCAAGGACTGTTTGATAACCAGTGCCGTATGTAAAGTAATTGTTGATGTCTAAGGTTTTGTCTGATTGATCAGTTTTCAGTTAATCGTTAATAATTAATCTGTTAGGTTGCATGAGATACTGTTGGTTGCTTACTTGAATTCCCGGGTGTGATTTGCTTTGTTAACTGTTTGAAATTCGTTTACTTGTTCATTGCTTAGTTCTCTGAATTTACTAAAAATTGCTTGTGTGATCAGCACTAAAAATTAGTCACTTCATAATATTAAATCTGTTACACGAATACATTGGCCACATACTCCTTGTGATACGATACCCTACTTGCTCTAACTATTTAGAATAATTAGGTTTTTGATTGACTCAAACGATGGTCATCAAAATGGCGCCGTTGCCGGGGAGTTAGTGCGCTTAGTGTTTTTCGTGTTATTTGATTTTTGTGTTTAATTTTAATTTTAATTTTGTTTTCAATTTTTAGTTTAAATTTTATTTTTCTGTATTTTACGTGGGTTATTTAGTTGTGTAGATTACAGGTTTATGCACACCCGCCATTCGGGCCGACAGTCTCCGTTAATTTACGAGCCCGAAATAGAGAGGTTTATGCACACCCGCCATTCGGGCCGACAGTCGCCATTCGGGCCGGTAACCGGGTGGTGCATTTGTATTGATTATCGTAAACTGAACGCGACAACATCAAAAGATCACTTTCCGCTTCCGTTTATTGATCAAATTGTCAAAAAGTTATCTGGTCAAAAATTTTATTGCTTTTTAGATGGGTATTCCGGGTATAACCAGATAGCTATTCATCCTGAAGATCAGGAAAAGACAACGTTTACGTGCCCGTATGGCACATTCACATTTAGGCGAATGCTATTCGGGTTATGTAACGCCCCCGCCACCTTTCAGAGGTGCATGATGAGTATCTTTTCAGATATGGTGGGGGAGTCTTTGGAAATTTTCATGGTTTCGATTTTCGGCACATCTTTCGAGTCATGTTTAAACCAACTTTAAATAGTTTTGAAAAGATGTGTCGAAACGAACTTGGTTCTTAGTTGGGAAAAGAGCCATTTCATGGTCCAAGAGGGAATTGTATTGGACCATGTTGTTTTGAGTCGAGGGATCGAGGTGGACCGGGCTAAGGTCCAAGTCATTTCCACTTTACCTCATCCCACTAATGTCAAGGGCATTAGATCATTTCTGGGGCATGCCGGGTTTTATAGACGGTTTATTAAGGGTTTTAGTGACATTACCAAACCCTTATGTAATTTATTGTTTAAGGATGCCCCGTTTGACTTTAATGATGAATGTGCTAAGGCTTTTGACATTTTGAAATTGAAATTAGTTGAAGCCCCGATCTTGCAATCACCCGATTGGAGCTTACCTTTTGAAATAATGTGTGATGCAAGTGATTACGCGGTCGGGGCTGTTTTGGGTCAACGGGTCGACAAGAAACCCATTGCTATATACTATACAATTAAAACCCTCTCGTATGCTCAATTAAATTATACCACAACCGAGAAGGAGTTACTAGCAGTAGTATATGCTCTAGATAAATTCCGGTCTTATATTTGGGGTAGTAAAGTTATTATATATTCTGACCATTCTGCTGTCAGGTACCTCATGGACAAAAAGGATGCAAAACCGAGGCTAATGAGATGGGTTTTGTTGTTGCAGGAATTTGATCTAGAGATTCAGGACAAGAAAGGGAGTGAAAATGTTGTTGTAGATCACTTGTCCCGAATTATGGTGGGAAATGAGGACACAAATGGGCCCATTAACGAGTCCTTCCCGGATGAGCATATTCTGGCATTTTCACAAAATCCCTGGTTTGCTCATATTGTTAATTTTAAAGTTGCAGGTGATTTACCAGAGCATGTGGTGGTCATTTTAGTGGCCAGAAAACTGCTCGAAAAGTTTTAACGAGTGGTTTCTTTTGGCCATCCTTGTTTAAGGAGGCTCACGAGTTTGCGACACACTGTTTTATGTGTCAACAACTCGGGAGTATTTCAAAGAAGGACGAGATGCCCTTGAACCCGATCCTTGTTGTTGATATTTTTGATGTTTGGGGGATCGATTTCATGGGCCCGTTTCCTAACTCGTATGGTAATCTGTATATCCTAGTGGCCGTTGATTATGTGTCTAAATGGGTCGAGGCAATAGCCACTAGGACCAATGATCATACAGTCGTTTGCAATTTCGTTCAAAGTAATATTTTCTCGAGATTTGGAGTCCCCCGTACTATCATAAGTGATGGGGGATCTCATTTTAAGAATTTTAAATTCGGGAAATTGCTTAAACGATACAGTGTTGATCACAGAATAGCAACTCCTTACCATCCACAAACGAGTGGACAAGTGGAGGTTTCTAATAGGAAAATTAAACAAATTTTGCAGAAAAACCGTTCGGGCGGACTGAAAAGATTGGTCAACTAAGTTGACTGATGCTCTATGGGCCTACCAAACTGCTTATAAAACACCAATTGGAACCACCCCTTATAGACTTGTGTATGGAAAGGATTGCCATTTACCAGTTGAAATTGCACAAAGAGCGTTTTGGGCTACTAAACAGGTTAATATGGATTATGATGATGCAGGTAAAGCGAGGAAATTGGCTTTGTGCGAGATCGAGGGGTTGAGAGACGAGGCATACGATTGCACGTCCGCTTACAAAGCAAAGATGAAGAAAGTTCATGATGCTAATATCCGGTTGAAGAATTTTGAAGTTGGTCAACGAGTCTGGTTGTACAACACGAGAATGAAACTCTTCCTGGGCAAGCTAAGAAGTAAGTGGACGGGCCCGTACTCGATTGTAAGAGTCGGGAATCATGGTCAGTACGAGATTGAAGATTTTGATGATCATTTGAGACAAGTGGTAAATGGCTATAGACTGAAGCCATATTTGGAGATGAAGGACATACACGAGCTGGATGAGGAATCGGTGAATTTTATTGTAACTTCACCGGTTTATGAAGATAACTGAGTTCGAGGCACTGTCGAGCTGTAGACTTTAAATTCAGCGCTTACGAAGGGCAACCCGGGGTCTGTAAGTGTCTTTCCAGTTTGTTTTATTTTTATTGAGTCCTGTACTTAGTGTCGTCTCGAGTTTTGTGCAGTAAACACCAAGTGTGGGGAAGTTCGTTGTAGAGTGGAAAATAGAGAAGTTCGGTAAGCATTGTTTAAGCACACGTCACTCCAGGTATGTAAAGGTATTTTGACGTTTGAACGTGTCCAGGGTGATGTCGGTATGCCAAAACCGGTACGTTTTCGAAAAAAATTTCAAATATGATTTCTGAACCCATCGCTGTACGCGATGGGCATGGCATAACACCCCATCGCGGTACGCGATGGGGTTAAAACCCTAATTATCTTAATTTGGGTGGCGGTACGCTCCCATTATAATTTTGACCCATCGCGTACCGCGATGGGTCTCGGATCCCCGCCTGAACCGATTGTTTAATATCTTCTTCTTCTTTTTTTCCTTCTTCCTTTCGTCTTCGTCTTCTTCCCTCTTCTGGTTTTCTTCTTTCTCCGGCGAACAACAACCACCACCCTGTCACCACTCACACCACCGCCGCTACCCTCCCACTTTCAATCACTACCATCTCCGTGTCTCTCTGTTTACCCCATCGTCAAAACCCTGTCAACCACCACCTCCGCCCACTGTAACCACCCACCACCATTACCATCACCGCCGACTACCAACCATCATCCATCCCTGTCCACCCATACCACCACACACCCGTACATCAACTCACCCTCACCACCCCTTTCATAACCATCCACCACCGACACCACCCTCCTACAATCACCACCACTGCCGGCCGTCCGCAGTACCACCGTTTCTGCTACTATTTTGCTCTTAATATTTATTCCTGACATCGAGGTATGTATTTAACTTGTTCAATTTTTCGGATACCTGTTTAGTTTGATATTGGATGTCGGGAAGGGTTCGTTTGTTACTGTGTTAATTTAGTTTGCGGGATTGTTGGATTGATGTTTCCGGGTTATTTGAGTTTGGGTTCCGTTTTGTTTAGTGTGTTGGGATAATTGCTTTATTACTTGTAGTTTTGAGAGTATGGTTAACGGGTTATGGGAGTTACTTTGGGTTTATGATTTACTGGTTAGTCGGGTTGATTATTCGGTTGACTAATCGAGAGGGTTCAATGTGACGAGTCGGATTTTGGTGTTCACATTTAAAAATCATTATTTTATTATAAACTTAATGATAGTGTTTGGTTGAGATTAAACGATTTTTGTGAACGTAGTTTTTAAAATATTTTATTAATATTTCAAAACCCGAATCGACATATTAGTTGTTTGCTGTGCGTTTTTCAAGACAATTTGTTAGTTTGTATGTTAGCTAGTTAGAGTCGTTGGTTTGTTTTGTGTTGTCGTGTCTTTTAGAGTCCGTTGGTGTTTAGAGTCGGTTTGTTGTGTTGTGTCGGGTCACGTTTGATTGTGTTTTGGTTAATCGAGTCTCAAGGAAACTTTGTTAGTTTGAAACTGAAGAGTTTGAAATTTTAAGGGATTACTCACCCGTACTTAATCTCCATTCGGGAGGGTTAATCTGGTTTTTAGAAATATGCACAAGGTATCCCCGAATTTTTCATCTTTATTTATTTTGATTGTGTTAATATTTTATTATTATTTTATTATGTGGGACGACCGCGACCGAAACGTTATATGGTTGTCGCCACATTGCCTGTTGACATATTTAATTTGCTTGATTGATTTTGTAGATATGTCTGATGCACCAGAGTCTTCGCGCGCCGCACGGCGCAAGAGGCAGCGGACTGACCCTTGTGTCATCCGCTATGACAGTGACGAGGTGCATATTGTCGAGGGCATCGAGCTAACAGATATTATGGGTGATGGACGTATTCCTCATCAGGTTCTCCGATTTTACTTGACTACAGATGAGTTTACGAGACTCCAGCGGATACGAAAGATGCAACTACTTCACCATCGTTTATTCGATTGGACATTGCTGCGTCAGTTGGAGATTCACGACCAGGTACGTGAGCTATTAACAGGTCCGTGGGCGGATGTGCTTGCATGTGACTTGATTCCGTATGTCGAGCTCACACTTGAGTTTTATTCGACCTTTGACTTTACGCGCACGGAGTTCAATAAGCCACGCGCAGTTTCATTTTCACTAGGACGGCAGTTGTACGAGATGTCCGTCCCAGATTTCGCGGTGGCCACTGGATTTTATATGGCCGAGCAGGTTCAGGCGCCTGCCTTCCTCCAGAGTATACATGGTTACACGACACATACTCAGGACCCCCGTTAGCACTGGCTCACGGAGGCCCAACTCGGCCAGTATTGGGCGGAGATCGCCGTCGGGGCCCACTCCAGTGTTGTTGTGGAGTCATCTATTCGGGACCCCATCCATCGTTACATTCACAGGATCATTGCCTGTACTCTCATCGGCCGACATTCAGGCCACGAGAAGTGCAGCAACTTAGATCTGTTGTGTTTATATTCTATTCTTGGCCAGCGACCGGCCAATGTGGCAATGCTCCTGCTCACGTCATTCGCTCGGGGTAGCAGACTACAGGACTACAGGGATCTTCGGCACGCTTACCTTTAGGGCCTTACATTACGAGGATCGCCGAGCGGCTTGGGGTTTTTGAGCGTTATCCGACTAGATATTTTACGCGGGGGCCACTTTTAGGCGTTTTAGGGATATTGGAGGCCCGTCGGGCCGGGATCGTTGAGGAGCATGATCCAGTAGCTTTAGTACCGGTCCGAAAGGGTCCACAGGCACGACCACCAGAGGGGTCGGAGGCTGCAGTTTCTCTTAGAGAGGTATTCCGACACGCCGTTAGCATGGTCCGACTCCACATATCATGCTACCTCAGCAGCAGCATTCCCTCCGAGAGACATCCGCATCTTCCTCACGCTAGCCACAGCAGCACGTCACATTGGCTATGATATATCAGCGGCAGTCGGAGATCTTGGAGGAGGCTCGAGCCCATCGACAGGAGGGTCGGGCCGAGATGGAGGAGGCCCGAGCACATAGGCTGGAGACGCGGGCCCATCTAGCCCGCCATGATGATTATTTTCGTTTGTTATTTGTCTCTTCACAGGTACCGCTCCCGCATTCATTGATTATCACAACGGAGCAGCCTGTGGATCCGCAGGACGAGGCAACTGATGATCCGCCAGCAAGTAGCTTTTTGGTTACCTTTTTCACTTTATTTTGTTTTTATTAGTATCATGGTCTGTATTATATTATATTTTGCAGATTCGTGTTTGGGTAACTGGTTGGGCGTTATGTTTATATATCTTTTGATTGCTGCTGTGTTTGATTTATTTGTATATTTTGTTGTAATCGAACTTTGTGGGTGTTGTTCGCTATAAACCCCCCCGAGACCCCACTCGTCCTCCCGGGCTACCGGGGGGTTTACAGGGCTTGTTACATACGCTAAATGCAATCGTGATTCCTACGAAAGTGAGTTAGGTCTTTTAACGTTTTTAACTAATTTAACCGAGTTTATTATGAAACGAATTAATTTGGCTCGGTAATTGTTTTAATAAATTTAACAAATATTCATTTTTATAACTCTTAAAAGACCTATGTCTTACACTTGTGAGAAGCTTGCTTCTACACATCTCTAGATTTTGCAGGTTCGATTGTCAGTTTGGTAATTGGATAAGACGAGAGTACACGAGTGTTTTTGAGAGTTCACGAGCCGACTGGTCCTTCTACAGTCATGTTGATATCAGGTGATTTCAGTTTCATAATTTATTTTGTTTTTATTACTTTAAACGTTAAAAGTGTAATTGTATAATTGTTAGTAGAACTGCCACACATGAGCCCCGAAATTTTAAAATTGCTTAATAGTCAAAAAAGTCAATTTCAACCCTGTCCCTCAACTGTTCATTAATTGTTTTATCATTTTTAATTTTGAGGACAAAGATAAGTGTTCTTACATTGAGGACAATGTAAACCTCAAGTGTGGGGATGGGGAAATTTGAAAAATTTTTAGCCCGATAGTACCTCGAAGAGTGTTCATAAACCGAAGTTGTTAACTGTTAACTATTGCTATTAATGCCAAGTTATAGGTTTCTGGTCATGGTTGGTTTTTCAGCTTCTCGATAGTGTTACTCACAAATGTTTTTAAAACAAGAAGTTGAAAATGGGGTCGTTTAGGCGGGGATAACGAGTCAAGGGGACGGGTATACATGTTTCATATCGGCAACCCATTATTCCTGACATGTTGTGAGATGGCCCCCTATACTTAATACAATATTATATAATAGATATAAAACATGTCTTACACCATTAATTGAGGGAAACTAGTATGTTTTACAGAGTTAGAACTTGCTTGTCACATGCTTATCAAGATCTTAATACCACCACCTGTATGTAGATTAGGACTTTAGAAACCTTTACATACACTTTTCCTCCACTAAATAAATTTCCTTACCCAACAATATCCCCCTAGGAGCCCATTTGGACCTCATTCCTGTTTATTGGCTAAACCAGACATTACACACCATTTCAGCCTTGGCCTTCATTATATTTTAACCCTGTGTGATGAAATCCAGTTCATTATTGAGTTGTATATAGTCAGTTGTTGAGCATAGTCCACAATGTACGTATGTCTCGGTTGAGTTGTAAATATGTGTTTGTCAGAGTTGTATAATTATTTGCTTCAGTGTATTGTCTATCAATTTGGTAAAAACAAAAATTCAGCAAAAAGTCAAAAAGAAAGTCAGTTCTTATTCAGTTATGTATTTAGCAATCTGTTTATTTTTGATTAGTTGTTGTGTATTTGTAAACTGGGTTTCATTCACCTTAGTCACTAAATATGCCTATTCCGCACCCAGTCTAAGCCACAACAAAACCTTAGTCCGAGTCTCTATGCAACCGGTGGGTAATGGGTGGAGATAAGACTGGCCTGCAAGCTTATTAAGTTGTAACTCATATTTGTTATTTGAGGTCAGAGACATATACTGGCACATCTTTTGCTAGTCCAGATATTAAACCGAGAGGAGTGTTGATAGTGTGAGGGGTATGAACATGTATGCCTTAACCGAAAACAAAGTACACTCGTCTGGGCGGCTCTATTGTTTTTATAATATCATTTAACCTTATTTGTGGGATGTCAATCTAGAAAGTGTCAGTCTGGGAAACTGGGTGTGACCTTAAACCTTACTAGTATTAATGGCGATAATATACATACCTATGATGGAGGTTGATGTTTGCTTTAGAGTTTTGCTTGAGGGCAAGCAAAAGATAAGTATGGGGATGTGATGGTCGGTTAATTTGTATATGATTTAGTTCGTTTATTATTTAGTTTTAACTGTTTATTTTAGAACTATCGATACTTCATACGTGTTTTATTGGATTTCAGGTCATAGGCGTTAAAGTACTTAGTATGGACCTGTTGTGACATGGAATGAAGACCCGGGACATCTAGCACGCAAAATGATGAGTTGATTGAAGTTTGCTGTAACTGAGTCCCATCGCGATACGCGATGGGCTTGCGAAGGACCCATTGCGTACCGTGATGGGTTGTAATTTAATGTTGACTTTTGTTAGTCAATCGCGGTACGCGATTGGACATGGAAGACCCGTCGCGTACCGCGACGGGATGTGCAGACGGGATTTTTGGTTTATAACATCTTTTTCACCAAGAAAAACCCTAACTTCATTTTTGACGACCAAGAGGCGATTCCAGCAGTTCCTATTGGCGATTTCCACTATCCTAGCTCGTGTCAAGACCCTACATATTATTTCTATCATCCGTATCGAAGATTCAATGATGTATACGCTCGGCTAATCTCCTATAATCGCACCCAGGATGTATAGTTTGTAACCTTTTACAGTTTTTTTCATGTGATTAAGAATACTTATGTTTTGTTATTGATGATTAATATATGATTATTGATGTTTGGTATTTCTGAGTGTTCGTTCGGTTTAGGTTTACGTTGGTCTGAACGATCTGTTACCAGTTGCTAGATAATTAGTCATATAACTGTTTGGTTAGATTGAATACGATAAAACATAAAATTACCCTTAACTGAGTCACACTGGCAAGGACTTTTTGATAACCAGTGCCGTGTGTAAAGTAATTGTTGATATCTAAGGTTTTGTCTGATTGATCAGTTTTCAGTTAATCGTTAATAATTAATCTGTTAGGTTGCATGAGATACTGTTGGTTGCTTACTTGAATTCCCGGGTGTGATTTTCTTTGTTAACTGTTTTAAATTCGTTTACTTGTTCATTGCTTAGTTCTCTGAATTTACTAAAAATTGCTTGTGTGATCATCACTAAAAAATAGTCACTTCATAATATTAAATCTGTTACACGAATACATTGACCACATAATCCTTGTGATACGATACCCTACTTTCTCTAACTATTTAGAATAATTAGGTTTTTGATTGACTCAAACGATGGTTATCATTCACCATTGCGAAAAGCACTTTTAACATCCATTTGATAGACCTTGATATTCTTATAAGCAGCATATGCCAGGAAGATTCGAATCGACTCTAATCTTGCAACTGGAGCATATACTTCTGTGTAATCAATACCCTCTTGCTGATGAAAACCTTGCACCACTAAACGTGCTTTGTTTCTGACAATCACCCCTCGATCGTCTTTCTTACACTTAAATACCCACTTAGTCAGAATAGCTTTCTTGACTCTAGCAGGTTTGTCGATTAAGTCCCAAACACCCAAACGTGCAAATTGCTATAATTCTTCTTGCATAGCTTCTACCCAAAAAGGATCTTGAAGAGCCATACGAGGCGTTGTTGGCTCAACTTGAGATAGAAAGCAAGTGAATTTAGCAACATTTACAATTCTAGAGGAATGTAAGTCAGCATAAGCACACAATACATTATTCTCACTTGACGAAGCAACTTGATGACGTGTTTGTACTCCCACATCAAGTTCACCAATGATGTTTTCCTGTGGATGATAACCATGAATCCAAAGAGTAGGATTCTCAGGAACAACAACATTCTCAAATAAGTTAGTGTAATGTTCACCAAGCTCGGGAAATGAAACATCACTGTCAAGTGCAATAACTTGATCTTCAGCTTGATCATCATCATCAGAAGAAGATAAATTATCAACATTAACCGGAGATGCAACATGTGATTCTTCAGTTGGAGCATCAGGTCGAGCTTCAACATCATTAGAACTTGAAAATCTTGGAATGGCCAAATGATCTTCAAAGTATGATCGAACGAGATCCTCATTGATGTATTCAGTTGAAATAGTAAATGAATTAAATAAACTATCATAGTCAAACATCCAGTCGGGACCTTTCCCTTGAGGAGGAGTTGTGTACTTTTGACAGTCCACATGGTACCATTCCTCAACACAACCAGACGTGAAGTTAAATACCCTTTTCTTTGTAGATGCATATCCCAAGAAATACCCTTCGATAGCTTTTTCTTCAAATTTACCCGCATCCTTCTTCAACATTGTACAGGGACACCCAAAAGGTTCCAGGTACTTTAAGTTAGGTTTTCGATTGTTCAAAAGCTCGTAACTCGTCTTCTTGAGTCGTTTTACCATTAAAACCCGATTAAGCGTATAGCAAGCTGTATTCACTACCCCATTCAAAAATTGGACGGGAAGCTTAGAATCAGCAAGCATAGTTCTTGCAGCTTCAATCAAAGTTCTATTCTTTCGTTCAGCAACCGTTTTGTTGAGGTACATAAGGTGCACTGTATTCTTGATGAATTCCTTTTTGAATACAAAAGAAATCTAATACAGTGTTTTTGAATTCAGTACCATTATCACTTCGGATTCTCCTCACCTTTTGTTTGTATAGTGATTCGATCTTAGTGATAAGGTTTTGTACCAAAACCGGTGTTTGATCTTTCGAACTCATAAATAACACCCATGAGTATCTTGAATAATCATCAGTGGCAACAAGACAATACCAATCCCCAGAAATACTCGCACGATTCACATGACCAAACAAATCCATATGAAGTCGTTCAAGAGAAGTATCAATGGAATTTAATAACTTAGAAGTACGTGACTTTTTCTTCTGCTTGCCCTTTTTGCATGCAATGCAGTGATCAGATAACTTAAAGTTCTTCAACGAGACACCCTCAACTAAGTTATTAGCCATTAAATAATTCACCTTTCGAACATGAATGTGACCCATTCTACGATGCCATAGAATAGAATCTTTCCCTGTTGCTTTAGAGACAAAACATGGTTCAATAGATGTTGATACTTTAGAACTCATATTTAAGACATAAATATCATTCGATCGTGGTGATCGCATGACAACCATGTCCTCGGGAATCACATAACCCGGTTTCAAGATAAGACACTCTTTGTCAGTAAATATCGTAGTGTAATGTTTATCGCAAATCTACGACACACTGAATAAGTTATGGTCCACCTTGTCATAGTAATTGACCTTTTCAAATGTAATGTGACCATTTGAAACATCAACCTCTGGTGTGATCATTCCCCTAGAATTCCCAGCAAACGCTACATAACCCCCTTCAATATTTCTCACGTTGGTTAATAGGTTGAGATTTCAAGTGATATGACGAGAACATCCACTATCCATTATCCAGTTTTCACCAGACACAGTCTTGGATGAACCCTACACACAAAGTAAAGATGATTAGTTCAAAAAGGCAGCCCAGGCCTCAGTCTTGGGCACCTTTTGAGTTTCTCTTTGATCATTAATTTTAACAGACTTCAGCTGTTGTTCAGCAACTTGAGAATATGTTTCCGGCTTCCTAGACTTTCGTCATAAATAAGCAGCTTGAGCAACATTTGAATTCGTGTTCCTACATATAGGCTCAGTTGGAACGAATTTTGGTTTCACCTGACCATGAGTTTCATGCACGTGAATTACCTTACGAGGATTCACGTTAGAAAACATGATATGTGTATCATCCTCACACGACATTGGTAGTTTCAAGATCTTCTGTATCATAGGAACCTGTTTTGAATGATCCTTGACAAAAGGATGGAGATTTTGAGATCTTTGTTGACCACAGTTTCTCACTACATGACCTTGTTGACCGCATAAGAAGCAACTTCGCATGTCAACATGACCATGTTGAGGTTTAGTAGAAACATAGGCAACCGAAGGTTGATAACTTACATTTTCAGTGAATCGTTTGGCCAAATCATCAAAATGGACAGACTTCTTTTTCATGTAAAAGTCAAGGTTAGAACAATTAGAAAAAATTTTCAATGTATCTGTTCCAGTTGATTTGACAAACTAAACCTTTTTAGCTTGTTTTAAGAAATGTTTTGCTTTAAGTACTAGGTCTGAAGACTTTGATGTCTTGGCACAAACATATTGATGTTCCAAATCTTTCAACTTTTTAGTTTCATTGTAAAAGACACTCTCAACTAATTCTGGTTTAATGATACCAATCGGGATATCTTTTTCAGTGAACATAGTATCCATTCCTTTTAACTTAAAAACCCTAGAAGATGATGGCTTAGAAATAGGAGGATTAATGAAATGCATCAAGTCCTCATCAGAAATCTTTGGTTTATCTAACTTCTTTGCCTTCACTGGTATAGTTTTCACAGTTTCTTCCTTTTTCACTTGAGACTTGAATGAACCATACACAGCTTCCTCAAATTCTTGAGGCTCGCAAAGAATATGATTAGAACTTGGGATGTTCTTATTCTTGTGTATTACCTCAGGTTCAAACACGTCTTCAATAATCACTTTGTCAACATTCTCAACAAATACTTTGTTGCTTTCAACATGAGGTTTTTGAGGAGAAACTTGGGTTTCAACAGTTTTTGTTATAACCGGTCTAGATTTCTCAGAAATCACAGATTCTTTTTCAATCAAATCCTCTTATTTTCTAGCAAAAGGATTAATTTTATAATCATTATGAAACGGTGGAGGAATTTCAACAAAACCGATACCTTTCTTTGAATCCTTTTGTTTTCCAGACACTTCAATAATTTCATTCAACAGAAAAGAAGAATTTCTAAATTTACCCAATTTTTTCTTCAACTCAAGAACCTCATTCTCAAGCTCGGTTATCTTTGATCTATGTTTCTTTTGGTCGTTAATTGTCATTTTCACAGATAACTCAGCCTTGAGATCGTGGTTACTTGTCGACAATGCTTCAATCTTTTCTCGAGATCTCATTTGAGATTCAAGAGATTGTCGATAAGTATCCTTCAGAGAAGCAATTTCTCTTACTAGATTATCATTATGATTTTTCAAAGCTTCTAACTTAGGTTTGTTAGATTCACAGTCAACACATGATACTTTAACAGATGAAGTAGCAGAGATAGAATGACTAACCTCATTGATCTTAGCCATGCAAGCAAATATAGTTGGAGACCTGTCACATGAATTGTCAGAATCAGATTTAGAATCATTATCAGAAGACAGCTCACTTTCACTTGCATCTTGACAGTCTTTAGTTAACCCAAACATAGCCAAATTTGCCTGAGTGTCATTACACAGTAACCATTGTGACCAATCATTTCCATCTGCCAACAAAGCTTGTGATGTAGAAGTAGATGGTTTCTTTTCAGCATCACTACCTCGTGGTGTAGAAGAATTTTGATGTTGACCACGAGGACTGGTATACTCTTTCTTTGGTTTGTCACATTCCTTTGCAAAATGCCCGAACTCTTGACAATTATAGCATTTCACTTTCAACTTGTCAAATCCCAATTTCTTGTTTAAGGCCGAAAGATCTTTTCCAGTCCTTTGCATGAATCTTTTAACTTTACGGACGATCATAGCCATGTTCCACTTTAAATCCATAATTTACAAATCATCTGGATCAATTTGATCATAATCCTCATCAGTTAGATCACTTGTGGCAATCTTACTATTTACCAAGTTTTCATATGAAGACATAAAGGCTGTTAGAAAGGCAAAATTATGTTCAGCTTCCTACGTATTGACACTAGGTGGTGAAGCAAATGGATTAGTAGTAGTTGAACTTCCAGAACCACCAGATGATCCAGAATTACCAGCAGTGTAAACACAAGCTCTTGGATCATTAAAGATAGTTGATTCTTTTTCAATTGCAGCTTGGGTAAGGAAAGCAGTTATCGGAGAGATAGTTTAACCTAGAGGCATACTACCACCATAGAAAGCAGGATCTTGACTATCCTTGGAGGACTTCTGACACTTAAGATCATATTCTCTTGCTTCAATCTTTTGCAAGAATTCAATGGCAGTCAAATCTTCATTCAAGAAATAGTTATTTTCTTACAGAACCATTAAAAATGTGGAGTAAGAACTTAGCAGTACAATCTTAATAGTATCAATCTTATCCATCTCAGAAACTTCCAATTTCATCTTGTCCATTTCAGCAATTAAGTGATTAAACTGTGAAACCATCTCTTCAACTGTTTCACCCTTCAATAGATTAAAGTTTCGAAACTGAAACTTGAGCATTACTTTCTTACTCTCAGCTGTGTTCCCCATACTTCTCATACGAAGATGTTGGAATAAGGAAGCACATCTCTTTATGCTACCCACTTGATGAAAGATATTTTCGGGTAAAGCCATAGTAAGAGTAGAATAAGCTTTTATCTCGATCTCTAATGCTTTCTTCTCTTATTGTGAGTATTGAGAAATAGCTTTAGAGTATAACCAATAGTGTCATCACCAATCATTGGTGCCATATGAGCAGTCAAGGTGAAAGGAACCCAGGTGAGCACGAAAACGGGGTTCCCATTTAGCAAAATCGCTAAATTTCATCAACCTTGGACATTTCGAATGTGAACCTATCTCGGTATCAAGTTGCAACATTTGTTGCATCAACATGTTTTGAGAAGCTAGTGCGTACATACCAGCCATTTTTGTAAAAGTTTGAAACTTGAAGGATTTAAAATTAAAATTAGTCAACGAACTGAAAACAGTGAAAACAGTGTTTAACGAATCTCAGATTAACGAAGTAAAGATTAATGTTAACGAATCAGATATGATTTAAGCGAATCCGATGAGTAACGAATTAGACAATCAATGAATCAGTCAAACCACGAAACAGATGGTCAACGAATCAGTCAACGAATCACTTAAACTAACGAATTGACTAATCAAATCACGAAGTGCAAGCTTAGCGAACTAGAAGGTTTCGTGTAACGAATCACTAAGAAATCCTTAACAAATTAGATAACGAACAAGCTACAGTTGATAGTGAATCAACCTATAGCGAATCAGGTTGTTACAACTGTTTGTAACAAACTCTGACACTTAATGCCACGTGGCACAGGTTGTTATAACACAAGTTCCAAGGTAGACCCGTGTCACATCACGAATCAAATGATGAAACGAACTGGTTGACAAATCACTAAGAGTTTATAACGAATTGACTAGATCAGTTAACGAATCAACATAGAGATGATAACAAATCATAATCATAATCATATTCAAATCTTCAAATCTTCAAAGAGAATTTTCAGATTTTCTGGAAATGATGAACACCCAACCCAGAAACCCAGAAACTCAGATTTGTAATACTACCTCAATTCCTAACCAAATCACACAAATAAGCTACCAAAATACCCGCACACCGATCACGAATTCACTCGTATCAAACCCGTAACACAATTACACTTATCACAAATCAAATTTTACCAAAAACGATCCTCTGTTTCTCAGCCAAACTCAGATCTAAACCAAACAATCCAAACTCAATCCAACACTTAATTCCAATCAATCACAGCTCACAATAACCTTACCAAATCCAATTCGAATCCAGTTCAATCCATAACCAGTCCAATTTACACTTAATTGTTCTAAATCAAACCGGAAACACAATTTATACCACAATAACAATTAAACGTCTATAATAACAAATTAACAATCAAATTCAAGAGCAAAAGAGCAACGAAAGCTTTGATACCACTTGTTTGAACTCGTTAAACTAACACAGATCTCAGATCTGAGATAGAATTAACCTAACACGGATCTAGTTCATGATTACTCTTGATTGTATATAATACATTATATGTATGTGTGTTAATTGTATGTATGTGTATATATAATATTAAGATGAATATCGAGAGAGATTCGGACAGGGTTTCGTTAATTAACTCTCAAAAACTTAAATTAACTTGTGAACAGAGTTCACTATAAATAGAAGATAGGTCTAGTTCGCTAACATTCCCTAGCGAACTAGACACTACTTCATTAAATACATAATTAGATAAATAACTTAACGAATCATCTCCTGATTCGTTAAACATCCTTAACGAATCTTGATGGAACTAAAATAATTCTAGTTCGCTAAACATCCTTAGCGAACTAGACTAATACTTTAACGAACTAACTTAATATCTTAATTATTTATTACATTAATCAAAACGACAAATACGTTAAAGTTAAATACAAAGACTCGAGACGCAAAACCGTGCACTAACATGCCATCATCTTAAATCATGGTAGATTACGTTTATGTATGGTGACATGTCAGGTTAGGTCATATGAATTACTTTAGAATGAAAGAAATGTCTAAAATGAATTTAGTATCTACTGACTTTTGATAGTTATTAAAAGAAATGTCATACTTGTGAATTAACTAAATTAAAAGAAAACCATTTAATGTTTCTTATATACCATAAGAAAGATGGTGTCGCTTGAAGAGAAAAATAGAATCTAGAAGGAAATTGTCAATTTGTTGTTATCTTACTCGGGTTGATGATTAATAAGACAAAGAAATTATTTTCTTCAAAGTTTGATATGAATTATCTGTAAGAGGTTGATGTTACCCTAGGTATGTCATAAAAAGGAGCAACAATGGTATAGCTATGACTCGATCTCATTAAATTGAGAAAATATTGAAGAAAATCAATCCGTTTGATTGTTCTCCGGTTAGTTATAGATCATAATATCAAGCTTATGTCTAATCAAGGTGATTCTATTTTCTAACTAAGGTATTAAAAGAACCATGAATGCTGGTTTGTGTTATTCATGTTTTCCTTCATTTTTAGAAGGGTGAATAATGCAAGTTGTATGACTAAATGGATGTGTATTCTTTCTTAAGAGGAGGTTTATTTCTTAGGTAATTAAGGAATGAATCTGCATCACTTGACAATCGAATGTGAGTTTCTAGCATCTGTAACAACTGATAAAAGTGGTTGAATGGCTAAGAAATTGTTATTATGAAATTCCATCGTGGTCAAACCGATATCACCAAGGTCTATTAGGTGTGATAGTGTTGACTAAGATTTATAGTCAGGTGTATAATGAAATGTCTAGTCGGTTATATGTTATACATAATATGATTCATGAGCTCATCATGCAAGGTGTGATATCTATTGAGTTTGTAACATGACTACAATTTGGCTGATGATCTAACTTAAAGGTTTTGGAGAGATCTCGTGAATATATTAGCCATGGGGATGAGTTTAAAGTCCATTTTAATATCTTATGTCAAGACACTCAATTCCTATCTAATACAACATTAGATGTTGAATTCAATGTGGCAAGCTTGTCATAATGATATTGGAACACATTAATATAATCATCCTAAGGTATGTGTTCGGACAGCAAGATAAAGGAGGTTGAAGTGTAGCTTCTTAATAGTTCATTGATAAATTACAGTGCGGGTGCGATAATAATGAACTACCAATAAGAATATGAAGTTTAGCCGCTTCAAGAAGCTTTGGACTTGAGCTTTGATATATTCTTTGAAGGATTGAGACACAGGTTAGTAAAATATTGTGTCAAGTGGAATTTGGATTTGAAACTCATGTGTATTTACCTACAAGTATTAAAAATGGATAACTTGGGTTCAATCCATAGTGGCACCCAAGATATTCTAATGTTTGTAACGCGTAAGTACTAAGATGAAAATTCAATCCATATGACATATTCATGTATGCATAGTGTTTGTGTTTCTGTGAGGATGATTAAGTTAATCATGGAAATCACTAAAATGGGGGAAGATTGTTGGTTATTTTAGTGCTATTGGATTAGCTTGTCGATTGAGGAAATAACATTAGGTATTAAATGAGGTGACACAGGAGTGCGGGCTCGATTTAATTATAAACTTTACTTGGGATTTATAATACCAGTGAGTTTATTATTTAAGCAATTGGGTTTAAGTTTTATGTGAAGTGGGCTTAATTGATGTTTGGGCTAATGTGGGAAATATAAACATTTTGATCAACATAATCCCTGAAGATGATTCTATCGATCGAAGATGCATAGCAGAGAACAAACGGTTACAGTGTTATCTGGTTCTTCATCAATTCACAGAAAATAGATTCAATTTCATGTGCAGAATTCCTTGTCTAATCTGATAAATCATTGTTTGTAGCCCACAAATAGGTTTATCTGATAGTGATTACACGATTCACAGAATAATCCAAGTTGCAATTTCACCATTACAATTGCATACAAGATTACCAGGTTTGTTTATTTTTTTAATTGATTGATTTTGGTTATAGACTACATAATATAAACAACAATTTTTAACATCCAAATTTCTAGAAGAACCAACTTATTGAATCTTTAAATACTATTAAAGCAATACATTTTTCCACTTGGCATTCTACTAGCTTGTCCATCTAGGCCTCCAACTCACCATATTTCCATTATAAGAGTCTCTCTAATGATGCCACGTGTCATATTAACCATAAACCTAAAATACATAACCCACTCCATTTTCCATAACCCACAACCAATGCAACCAGTCATTTTTCTCTCTAACCTCTTCACGAACATACTAACTGTTGGTGCATGATGTCAGTAGTTAAGTATCTAGTGTCTGTAATCGTGTTATTTGGTTTTTGTATTAATGTTTAAGCGAACTTGTCTCACAAGTTCGCCTGATATAGGCGAACTTGTGGAACAAGCAAAGTTAGTGACAACTTCGCCTAGCATGTTTGGCGAAGTTGTCGATATTTAAGGTTGGGATACGGCTTGTATGTAATCAGTTGTTTAGTACGTGTAATTGTGATCGGTGAATCACGTGTTATTAGTTGCAATACAACGTGTCTTGTGAGTATTGTAACGGGTGTTTGCTTGTGTTTAACGTGTATCGTCTTCTACGCTCGTATCGTCTTACGTAGGGATTCCGCACCTACTTAGAACGAGATATTCCGTGTAGATCCGGTTGGAACCTACAATTGGTATCAGAGCATTTGCTCGTGATTGTGTGGTTCGGGATTATCACACGAGTGTAGAAATCGTTCCGTTTGACTATTCGCGGGACGAGTTTACGTTGGAATACCGAGTTTTTGTGTCCTACTCACCTCACTTCACCAAAAAACAACCCATTACACCTTCGCATACCTCGCAAAACGTCAAAATCAAACCTGCAAAAACGTTGTGTTCATCAGGCGAAGTTGCCGCCACTGTTTGTAGGGTTTAGGCGAAGATATAAGTTTAAGCGAAGTTATTAAAAACTTCGCCTACCTCACAAGTTCGCTTAACTTAAGCGAAGTTATCTACAACTTCGCCTAATCAGGCGAAGTTGATAAATCAAGCGAAGTTAAGACTTAAGCGAAGTTATCATTAACTTCGCTTACAGAACTGTTCAAAATAAAAAAAAAAATTATTTTTGGTTTCTTTGAGTGCTCGTTTGTATTTCTTCCAAAGATGACTTCTATAAATATTACGGAACTGGTGAAAATGGAGGTGGAAGGAGGTTCAACTACTAAGGCACCGAAAATGCTTAAGGGTACCGATTTCGTGGCTTGGAAGGATCGGTTTGAACAATATGTTAAATATCAAGATGCTAAGATGTGGGTGTGCATTCAAGATGGATACATTCCACCAACGGCCCTATTTGAGGGTCGTGATCAAATAAAGAAATACAGTAAGATGGATGAGGAGGAGAGAAAAATGTATGAGGCAGAGAGTAAAGCTCATGCGGTTATCACCATGGCTCTTCCACAAGAGATTCTTCACACCTTCAGGAAATACAAAACCACTAGAGAGCTATGGGAAGCATTGAAAAACCGATATGAAGGTAATGTGGGAATACGTGCATCCAAAATTAAGCTACTAAAAACCCAATTCTCGGTGTTCAAATATCTGAAAAATGAATCACTTGATGATATCATCACAAGATATTATCACCTGATGACCGAACTCAGCAATTACTCCATTGTTTACAAAGAAGAGGAGATAGTAGAGAAACTTCTTGATGCTCTTCCACCGAAATGGGAAATGTACACTATGTTGATGAGAGAAGATAAAGAGTTTGCCGATTTTGATTTGGAAACGGCAGTCAATAAATTACGAACTTTTGAACTTAACATGGTTCGGAAAGAGACACCAACTGATCAGGTTCAGGATCCGGGAATGTATGGTGCAAAAGTTAGTTCAAGTTCAACTTCAAGATCAGAATCAACTGCCTACTACTCAAAGGGAGACTCAAGCTCAAATTCAACTCAAGATGGTCATGTGACTCTCAACATGGATGGTGATGTATGTTTTGTAGCTGGAGGAAGTAAGTCTTCAAAATCTCAAGCCACAACTAGTAGTTTTCCTTCAAATATTCCGACCAACAACTACTCTCAGATGCCCATGAGTGTTAAATCAGCTGAACAGCAGTTTGCTCTCTATGCATCTTTCATTGCTTCTTACGAAAACTACATCAAAGGTAAAATAGTCGATCCCGCAACTTTGGATGAAGACTATGATCAGATTGATGCTGATGATCTAGAAGAGATGGATCTGCAGTGGCAGATGGCAATGATAGTAAGAAGGGTTAAAAGGTACATGAAGAAAACAGGTAGAA
This sequence comes from Bidens hawaiensis, assembly GCF_021521415.1. NCBI lineage: Eukaryota > Viridiplantae > Streptophyta > Magnoliopsida > Asterales > Asteraceae > Bidens > Bidens hawaiensis. The sequence continues at coordinate 274,203 of NW_027494376.1, forward strand.
AGTTCGTTGGCGAAAGACCAGGGTTTGACAAATCGAAGGTTAGATGTTATAACTGCCAACAGAATGGTCATTTTGCAAGAGAATGTACAAATGAAATAGTTGAACGCAGTCAAAACAGGCCTACACAACAGAGTGGTGGAGGTAGTGAAAATAAGGCTATGGTATCCAGACACAAAGTGGGTATAACTGGAATCTACAAGTTGAGGAAGTGTTCGACCAGGCCAACTTGGTTAACATCGAAACTGAAGGAAACGACAAAGAGACAAGAGAAGATCAAGCTTAAATGGCAGAGGTGAATGATCAGCTCTCTGAGGTAAGTTCTGAACTCCCTTGTAGGCAATGTGAAAATCTGTCTGAACAATTGAAAACTTTAACTAATCAGTTTGCTAGTTTGGACTCTCAATTTAAAACGTTAAAAGAAGATCATCATTACACTAAAACTAGAGAAAATAGTTATTCAGTAAAGATTAAGGCTAGTGAAAAGTATATCAGAAGTCTTAAAGCAAGTCTTGCTGAAAAAATACAAGTAATTGATCTTAGCTATGAAGTGTTAGAAGAGAAAACCAAACTAATTGCTGAAAGGGATAAACAAATAGCTGATTACCAGGTGAAAGTGGTGGAACTAAACAGAAAGATTGAGCAGTTTAAAAATTCCTCTGCAATACTTGATCACCTCATAAGTGATCAACGTTCCCCAGTTAAAAGGGGAGGAATTGGATATTATGAAGTTCCACCACCTTATAATCATAACTATACATATGATCCTAGTAATCAGAAATCTGCTGATGTTGAGATTAGTCAGACAGTTCCTGTCAAAGTTTCAATTAAAAAACCTGAATTGAGTGAAAAAGATACGACTAAGCCTGTTTCAAGTGTTAAGATTTCTGTTCCAAGTTCTGTCTCATCAAATTCGGACCATACATCCGAATCTAGTGAAACAAAAGAAGAGGTAGTGTTACTAAGACGTGGGGAGGAGTATAAGCCTACTGAAAAGAAGTCTCCTCTAAACCCGTATGTCCCACCATATGTTAGACAAACGGGCAGTAATGCTACCTCAACATCAGAAACAACTGTTGAGATGAAAGTTGAACACAGGAGTTGTTTCAGATGTAATCAAATAGGACACCTGATTGCTAATTGCCCTCTAAATCGAAGATTCAGAGATATGAGGCCTCCTAAAACTGAGAATAAGCCTAACGGTAATCGTTATAATGGTAAGAATGCTAACTCACCAATGTTAAGACATTGGACTAAACCAAGATTTCAAAGATGTCAATCTCAGTTTTTCCCTGTTAACAACCAAGCCACTGGGTACAATTCATTTAATTCACGAAGGTTTGGATGGCCCCATAGTCAATCCACAAAAAGGTATCCTTTTAGGACTTACAGAAATTATTCTAATACTAACTTTGGACAGCCAAAGTACGGGATGCCTTTTAACAGATTTAATCGACCCAAGACCAATAGGTCTTGGGTCCCCAGATTTTAATCCTTTGCTTTAATCGTGTAGGAACAGTTGAACAGGGCTGCAAACAATCTGTGGGTTGTGGATTGCGGCTGTTCCCGGCACATGACTGGTAACAAAAATTTGTTACACGAATGGAAACCTGTTAAGTTTTGCTGGAGAGAGTGGTGGTAAAATTACTGGAATTGGGACGGTGACTAATGGTAAAATGAAGTTAGAAAAGGTGAATTTCGTTGAAGAGCTGAAGCATAATTTGCTGAGTGTGTCTCAGATCTGTGACAAAGATTACACTGTGCACTTTACCAAAAATGAAGCGATTGTACTGTATCCTGGTTTCAAGATACCAGAGACATGGATAGTGATGAAGGCTCCAAGGGAAAAGAACACATACGTAATGGATATGAGGTCGACTGAAATGGCAACATATGAGTCATGTCTTCTGTCAAAAGCAACTGAATCAGAGTCCGAGTTATGTCATCGAAGAATGGGACATATACATCTTCAAAAAATGAACTACATTGTCAAAAATGGGCTGGTGCTTGGTGTTCCCTTAAAAAACTGCAACTTTGAAGACCAATGCTTATCGTGCAAAAAGGGAAAGCAACACAAGAAATCTCATCACACCAAGAAGATCAATTCAATAGTCAGTACCCTAGACCTACTTCACATGGATCTCTTCGGTCCCGTGAATGTAAAAAGCCTAGGTGGAACATCGTACTGCTTGGTGATAACTGATGATTTCTCTCGATATTCTTGGGTATATTTCCTGAAGACAAAAGATGAAACATTTCAGTTGGTAATTAACTTGATTACCAAGGTTGAGAACATTGTGGGGAGAAAGGTTAAATACATCAGGAGTGACAATGGGATAAAGTTCAAAAACTACCAGATGGAGATGTTCTGCTTACAGAAAGGGATAGACCACCAGTACAGCGCCCCGTATACTCCGCAACAAAATGGGGTGGCTGAGAGGAAGAACAGGACATTAATTGAAGGAGCCAGAACAATGCTGGCTGATGCTAAACTTCCTGTGGTGTTCTGGGCTGAAGCTGTTGCAACAGCCTGTTATATCCTTAATCGAGTTTTAACTGTTAAAAGATTGAATAAAACATGTTATGAACTTATGCATGGTAGAAAGCCTTACTTGAATGGTCTTGAACCATTCGGGTCCCCATGTTCAATATTAAAGACGAACTCAAAATTTGGTGAGATAGCCGACGAAGGTATTTTAGTCGGATATGTTGTTGGGACACCCAACAGACGAGTCTTTAATCTATCGACCAGCAAGGTTGAGGTGGTGTGTAACACTGACATCACAAGTTACAAACCACCAAAACCAAGCACCGGACCCGCTGAGGCTTTTGACTATGATAAGCTTTTTAAGTCTTTTAATTTGCCTTACTTGGATTGTGCAGAAGTTGATGAGAGAATAGCTACGCGGATTATCTATGATGAGGAAGAAAATTTTGTGCAACGACCGCAGTACGATGTATTTCAACCTTCCTCGTCAACTGATGTCGACACCCCTGCTGCCTCTACTGAAGACGAATTCTTCAATCCTTTTCACTCTCAACAACAATCGCCCATTGATGAACTATCTTCGAACTTGGAGGACAATCTGCTAGTCAGTTCGGTTCCGACTACAGGAGTTCATAAATATCACCCTTTGGAGAACATGATAGGTGATCTGCTGATGGTGTACAAACAAGACGAAGCTTGAATGAGGACACCTGTGTTTAAGCAAGTATCAAAGAAACAGGTATCATTAACGAGTGCTTGTACACCTGTTTCATTAGCCAGATTGAACCAAAGAACTATCAAATGGCTCTAAAAGACAGCTCGTGGGTCGAAGCCATGCAAGAAGAGTTAGCCCAGTTCGAGAAGATGGAGGTTTGGAAATTGGTTGCAAAACCGAAAAATGTGCATGCGATTGGCACAAAATGGGTTTTCAAATGCAAGAGAGATGAAAAAGGGATAATTATCAGGAACAAGGCATGGCTGGTTGTAAAAGGTTTTAATCAGCAAGAAGGGATCGAATACAATGAAGTGTTTGCTCCTGTGGCGAGATTGGAAGCGATTCGTTTGTTTTTGGCATTTGCTGCACACAATGAGATGAAGGTGTTCCAGTTAGACGTGAAAAGTGCGTTTCTTAACGGTAAAGTCGATGAGGTTGTGTACGTTGAGCAGCCTCCGGGTTTTCCTGACCTAGACTTTCCTGATCACGTGTACAAGCTAAGTAAAGCGCTATATGGGCTACATCAGGCCCCTCGTGCCTGGTATGCAACTCTATCCGATTACTTTCTTGAGAATGGGTTTGAAAGGGGAAAGATCGATAGCACACTGTTCGTTAAAAGAAAAGGAAGAGACTTTCTTCTGGTTCAAGTCTACGTGGATGACATCATCTTTGCTGCATCAAAGATCGCCATGTGTCAGGAGTTTGAAGCCGCCATGAAAAAGAGGTTTGAAATGAGTGCTATGGGTGAACTAACTTTCTTTTTAGGACTGCAGGTTGATCAGAAGAAAGATGGGATGTTTATTCATCAGACTAAATATGTCCAAGACGTTCTCAAACGCTTCAAGATGGAGGACAGCACTCCATTTGATACTCCAGTTTGCGTCAACCACAAACTGGGTGCTGACTCAGACAGTGATGCAGACGTGGACCCCACACAATATCGGGCAATCATAGGTTCTTTAATGTATTTAACTGCATCTAGACCTGAAATTATGTTTGCAGTTTGTCTTTGTGCTCGCTTTCAGGCAAACCCAAAGGAATCTCACATGAAGGGTGTGAAGAGGATATTGCGGTATCTCAAGGGCAAGCCTAAGCTGGGGTTGTGGTACACGAAAAGGGGAGACTTGGAGTTAGTCGCTTACACGGATTCTGACTATGGGGGATGCAATCAGAATCGGAAGTCGACAACAGGTGGATGCCAGTTTTTTGGAAGCAGATTAGTGTCATGGCAGTGCAAGAAGCAGACCTCTGTCACCATCTCTACCTGTGAAGCAGAGTACATGCCAGCATCGAACTGCTGCTCCCAGGTTCTTTGGATACAACAGCAGTTACGCGATTATGGTCTGAATTTCACTCAAACTCCTATTTGCATTGACAACACTGCAGCGATCTCAGTAACTAACAATCCCGTAAAGCACAGTAAAACTAAACACATTGACATACGTCATCATTTTATACGGGATTGTGCTGAGAAGAAATTGATAGTGCTCAAAAAGGTTGATTCGTTAGATAATTTCGCTGATTTGTTTACTAAAGCTTTTGACAAAAATCGTTTTCAAAACCTTGTTGAGCTAAATGGTATGATCAATCCCGAGTAAACGTGTTTTTCTTTTATTTAAAAAAAAAACATCACTATCGCTTAGAATTATGTCGGTTGCTTCAGTTTGAAGGACATATCTTCGGATGTGTTTGGTCCTCACTTCTACCAGTAGATTATGAGGATAGCCATTAACCAACTGACTGAAAGTGACCGGGGCGGTTTATGATGTGTTTTTATTCTTTCGCTGAAAATTAGTCGTTCATACTTAGTTAGAAGGACACATACTCGTATGTGGTCGGTCCAGCTGATCCACTGGATCCTCAGGATAGCCGTTTACCTGATGACTTTGACTTGAACGGGGTGATAGAACTTAAAAGTTTTTTTTGGGAGATGAAATAATTTTTCAAGTCTACTACTTCGTAAGAAGTGTCTATGATAATTGATCCAACCTTGGAAAGTGATAGACAAACTAATTCTGTGTGCTTAACTAGTGAAGTTATTAGGCCTAAAAGACTTTAGAACAGTCATTGTATGTCATGGTAGCCTTTTATGGTGCGTAAGAGTAGAAGTGATACTAACTAACTCTCCTCGATTTTAGGTGGAAACTCATTAAGAGTTGTGCATGTCTTCATATATATCTTTCCGAATGATAGGCAGAAAAGCGATTACCAGTCATACACGAGCCCGTGAGTGTTCTGTTTCTCGAGAAGATAGTGTGTCAAGAACCTGCAGTGATCCAGATTCGGGACTTGCAGTAGTCTACTGTTTACGGCTATGGAAATCTTTAAAAAAAAAATTATTATTATTTAAGCCTTCTGAAGTCTATTATGTTATACTTATCAATCAAGAGGCAAGACCGAGAACGAGATGAATATCGAGATGTATTTACAGCTTAATCAGACACTACGGGTCGAGGTCAACTCGGGGTGACTTGGGGAAAGCCAAATACGCTTTGAGAATAGATAGGAGACATCACATTCTCTGATGTGTTGCCCATTTATATTTTGAGCTTAATTGAACCTAACCCGTATCACAGAAGCGATGAAAACCATACTAAGTTGTTTACCTGCTTACAACCTGTTTCTTTATGTCTTAATACAGCTGAACATGGATCTGTGTGACAGTCACTTAATTAGTATGATTCCTGTTCGGATCTTTTCTAAAACTTGGTAGTCCCTGTCGAGACTGAAATTTGATCCCGTGTACTTTATTTCTAAATCTCATTCTACTTATGTCGTTTTATGATTTCATACCTGGTTACTTGGCCTTTGATCGTATCATTTAACTCTTTAAAGGAAGTTTTAAAAGTTAATTGAAATATGTTCAAATTATAAGGGTTTGTTTTGTAAAGTTTAATATAGGCGAAGTTGTTTAAACAGGCGAAGTTATGGGATAGGCGAAGTTAACCCTAACTTAGCCTGTATAACTTTAACCCTATATAAAGAAATTTTTGGTCAAACTCATTATTATTTTCTAAAACCAGCGAACTTATCAAACTCTTAACACACAGCGAAGTTGTCTTGCTGACTCAAAACTCAATCTTAATCTCGTTCATTCCGTGTTAAAGGTGTGTAGGGTTGTTGTATCTTATAATCTATGTCATTGACGTTAATCAAAGGTCGTTTCGACCCGATTCGTGACCCCGTTCATTCAAACCCTCAACACCCGCTTTTCAAACTTATTTTCACGTGGTCGTAATCATCTTGATCGTCGAGATCTCCATAAAATCATGTGTTTAAGAATCCACAATCCTCAAATTATCCAATTTCACCTCGTTTGGCCGTCTATACTGTTGCCGCTTCAGATTCAGACGAAGTTACAGTTTAGGCAAAGTTATCCTTAACTTCGCCTAAGATTTAACTTCGCCTGATATTTAATTTTTTAACAGTATATGAGGCGAAGTTGTGGTTAGGCGAAGTTATCATTAACTTCGCCTGGCCCTTTTAACTTTTTTTAATTAACATTTATCAGGCGAAGTTAAAGTTAAGGCGAAGTTATTACCAACTTCGCCCCACCCCTAACTTCGCCTATACAGAATAAATCATAACTTCGCTCATGGTAACAGGCGAACTTGTGATTTGACTTGACGATTCTCTAACTTAGACTGTTTTTGTTGCAGAAATGGCAGCTGTAGCAGGAGCCGGTTGTGCAGGTGGTGATGAAGGTGGAGACAACAACCGACAGTTTTTCCCGGGGCATAATATGTACATTAATCTGGACCCGGATGCGAGCGGTATTGATGATTTCCGCGAGATCATCACGTTTCTTATCCGCTCGCGTATCTTCCACGCTATTACTACAACACTGCCCATCTCCCTACCAAACATAGAAGATTTCTGGGAGACAGTGGAATATGATTGTCGAGTCGAGCCCCCAGTTATGCGTGCAACGGTTAACAATCAGGAAGTGCAGTTCTCGTCTGAGCAGATAAGGGTGGCTTTGCAGTTTGGGGATGAAACGAGAAATGACCCTACAGACTTCGTGGCTCCATTCAGAGATGGTGCTTTTCTGAGAATGGGCTATTCTGGTCCTTTGGGGGATACTCAGAGACGCAAGGGGTTTTTATTAGACCAATGGCGCTTTCTCATGCACGTGATGATCGTGTGTATGTCGGGTAGAAAGGCCGGTACAGATGGAATGGGTGCGACGATGCAGTCGGCGATGACAGCACTGACTTACAATAAGCGTTATAGCTTTAGTCAGATGGTCTTCTACGAGATAGACCGTCAAAGACGAGCGGTGGCGCGTGAGAGATTCCTGATGTATCCAAGATTCCTTCAAATGATCTTGAATCACGTTGCTCCCACGTTACCTCACCGCCGCCCGATTAGATATGTGGAGAGTGTAAGCAAGAGAATCTTCGCTCAGTGTAGATCATCAAGTGCGAGAAGTAAACCTGAGCTCCGTCCTCGACATACTCCGTTGTTTGGGTATTTGATCAATCCAGAGTATATTGCAGCTCGTGGGGACGAGTTTCGGGATCCTGCACCACAACAGGCTGAAGCACCTCAACCACCACCTGTGGTTCAGCAAGCTTTACCTACTGCTCCTGTTGTGGCACCGGAGGAAAATGTAGACCTTGAAGCTGCGTTTGGCGGTCAAGGATTCTTAGATATGGAACGTGTTGATCCAGAGGAAGAGGTACAGGTCTCGGTTGGCCGGGTTTCTAGTGTGGATGTGTCGGTGGCAGCTACGACGGAGGCTGATTATGATTCCTCAGATGATGATGTGGCTGAAGCTAGACAAATTTTGATCTCTCAAGAAAGAATTCATGGGAAGAGAAAGAGAGACACCGATGACAGTGATTCGGATTTTGAGGAAGATTTACATCGGTTGGTCCGTAGAGCGAGAAGGGAAAGGGCAGGTGCGGGTTCGGGAGCTGGTGAGAGCTCAAGGGTGGTTCGTTTCACTCCACCCGCACTGTCTGGTATGACTATGGTCCCTTCATCATTGACTGTTACAGGGTCGATCACCTCGGGTGTTCCCGTGTTGACTACCTCATCTTCTTTCGGCATCCCACCCACTACATTCCAGCTCTCGGCTCTGGAGATTGTGTCCTTGCCACCTCCATCTCTTACTCCATCGGAGGTCGTAGCAAGGTTTGTTGAGTCGACAGTTGTTGCCACCGCAGGGTTGTCGGTTACGATACCACCTGCGGTTACGTTTCCACCTGTTTCTGAGGTGCCGGTTACATTGGGAATCCCTCCTCCGTACGCTCAAGACATATCACATATGAGGTTTGATTTCGATGCAACCTTATCCGACTCGGAAAGAATAGCAGCTTGAAAGGGTTGTGGCAGAACAATCAAGAGTAAATCTAATCCAGACTCATGCTATTCAGCGCCTCGTTGCGGAGATTCAAATTCAGTCGTCCCTCCTGATCGAGCATGTAAAATATTTGATACCTTGAAATAGTTCTTGGCATCTCAGGGGGAGACGAGCTGTAAGGGTGACGAACTGAGGACGAAGAAGAGAAACGATCGAGACGATGATCCCAATGCATCGAAAGATGCAGGTGGAGAGTTGCCAAGAACTGAACAAGCTCTTGGGACTTCCACATCTCAGGGGGAGTCAACGAGTGCAGCTGGCGGTTCAGGGGGTGATGATGTGGTGGTTGTGGAGGCTGAGGAGGTGTTGAATGATAATGTTATGTGTGATGATGACGTGTTACCGATGGAAGAGATTGAGAAGATAGGGGCTGAGATTGTGATTGACAATGAAGTCGAAGAGGGAGAGATTGTGGAGGATAACGTTGAACATGAAATTCCAGAAGTTGAAAAGTCAGATTTGGGTCAAGATACGGGATGTGATGAGACTGAATGGGAGGAGCAGCCAAGATGGAAAGAAGGTTACGCTCAGTGGTTCGTAAAGACTAAGAAACCGGCGGTCCCTACTATGTTCAAGAAAATTTTCAACATCAAGGGTTATGCTGAATCGAAAAAGGGGATTATTTGCTGGTTATATGATGAGCAGTTGAGGCTCTTTGTGATTAAACGGTATGATGGGGTTTAGTATTTCAAAAGATTGTTGAGGTCGTTGAATACGTTGCCTGAGTGTGAAGTGAAGGACTTAGCCAGGTTGGGGTTGATAAACAGGAGTGATGATAACATGGCTAGGATCATTGGAAAGATAGTCTGGAAAGAAAGCATAAAGGAGAAAAAGTTCGAGCTGTTGAAACCGCAAAAAGGAAAGCTCGTTGAAGACAAAGACAGAGGAATGAGAGCAGATGGCAAGCCTTGGATGATAATGAAGTATAAGCCGATCCGGTGTCTAAAAGAAGTGCCGATGAAACAAATGCCCAAGGATGTGCTAAAGAATCTGAAATGGTGGTACGTTGATAGTGAAACGGCTGAGGCAGTGATGGAGGATGAAGATGAACAGGAGCTGATGAGAGTGTAAGATCCAATGCACTTAGTGAATTTGTCTCAAGCTGATCTGCAGGTGCAAAATGAGAAAAATATATTTTATATTCCTGCCTGGAAAGAAGAAGCAAAGTAATATCAAAGAGTAGTTTCAGTTTGTGTACGAGAAGGCGTTCATGCTTGAAGATGGAAGATACAAGATTTTGGGGATTTCGAGACACGTGTTTGAAGATAGAAATATGAAGCTACTGCCAAGGGGGAGTCTGTTGGTGCATGATGTCAGTAGTTAAGTATCTAGTGTCTGTAATCGTGTTATTTGGTTTTTGTATTAATGTTTAAGCGAACTTGTCTCACAAGTTCGCCTGATATAGGCGAACTTGTGGAACAAGCGAAGTTAGTGACAACTTCGCCTAGCATGTTAGGTGAAGTTGTCGAAGTATATTTAAGGTTGGGATACGGCTTGTATGTAATCAGTTGTTTAGTACGTGTAATTGTGATCGGTGAATCACGTGTTATTAGTTGCAATACAACGTGTCTTGTGAGTATTGTAACGTGTATTTGCTTGTGTTTAACGTGTATCGTCTTCTACGCTCGTATCGTCTTACGTAGGGATTCCGCACCTACGTAGAACGAGATATTCCGTGTAGATCCGGCTGGAACCTACACTAACCCTAATTCCGCCGCTCATATTCAACTCTAATTTCGGCTGTCATATTCCGGCTTCTAATTCACCATCAATTTTTTAATCTACCATGTTATTCTTCACCTCCATAGGTGGACAGGTCTCCAATCGTTTGGATTCCGTTCAATTTACCGTTTGTCAGAGGAGATGTTATAAGGTTTTTTTTCCTCAATTGATGATTCTTATAACAGATCTATTCTCCGATGAATATAATAAAGGTAATTAACAATCCATTCTTGCGCATATTGGTTTAATAGTATAGTAAGATTCGATGAATATATTCCGGCCACTTTGTTTTGTTATAATATCTGATGAATATATTCCGGCAACTTTGTTATAAGCATATTTTTATGTTTAATAAGATTTTCCGGTAAATTTGTTATTTTTTTGTTTAGTGAATATTCAGAATTGAATTTCCGTCCAAATTCTTAATTGTTTTCCGGCCAATTTTTTATTGTTTTGTTTGTCCAATTCTAAAATTTTCTGGCCAGTTTTTTATTGTTTTGTTGTCCAGTTCTAAAATTCTATCTACTTTATGTTTTTTTTCTGTCCAATTTTTTTATTTTTTTTCTTTACTAAACATTAAGAAACATAATTTTCGTCCAATTTTTAATATTTTTTTGGCCAATTTTGATTTAGTACTCTTTAATGTTTTATTAGGTTATGATCTTTAATCTTTAATTTAATATACCTAAAATATTAATTATAAAATTACCAATTTTTATTAACATTTACTAATTATAAATATACTAAATTTACTAAACTAAATATAATATTGACTTTTAAAATTAAAATGCATATTAAATTATAATATTCACCTTCCATATATAAGTTATTCTAGAATTTAATAAAGATATTGATGTACATAACTGATTCCATTATTAATTAACCTTTTAACTATAATTTGAAATTCAAATTCAAATTATTACTGATTATATTTAAAGGTTTGACTAAATTAACTATAATTAAGGAAATAATTTATGTTTTTATATAATATTAAATAAAATTATATAACCGTATATAATAATAAAGTTTCTAAATTTTTATTAATATTTATTGAATTATAAATTTAGTAAATTTACTAAATCATAATAGTGATTTTTAAAATTAAACAAAAAAGTTTTATATTGATTTTCCAAATATAATCTATTCTAGAAGTTTCTAAAAATATTAATCTACATTAAATTAATCCGTTATTATTTCATAATTTTATAATTTATTAACAATAATAATAATTGACATTTTTACAAAAATTGAAATTCAAATATATTTAAAGGTTTGACTATAATAACAATAGTTAATGAAACTATTATGTTTTTTATTATTGTTATTGTTATTTAATTCCTAAATTAAGCAACGTATTATTATTAAATATTAAACGATTTTGATTAACTTTAAATATTGAAATATTAAATTTATTATATAATAATACATTCTAAATATACATTTTGAATATAATCAATCGTTTATTTTAGGAAAAAAAAAATAATAAGAAGAATGGTCTCTAGAAAGCTAGCCTTAGATTTCTAATTGTTAAAACTGACCGGTTTGCCCATAACTGGTAAACGTAGCGGATCACCTTTTCGTTTTCAAAATCAACATATTTTATTATTTATTATTTATCTCAATTAAACTAATTATGAATTTCTTACGATTATATTATTAACAGTCTCTAATTATCTAGATATTATTATACGAGAAAAGATTGTTAAGGTGTTTATTCGTGATCTGAAATTATATAATATTACATAAAATTATATAATAGTATATAATCATACACTCTAAATATACTTTGTTTTATAATCAATCTTTTATTTTTCCAAATATAAGATATTCTAGAAGTTTCTAAAAATGTTAATATTTTATTTTACACTAATTTGAAATTCAAATATATTATAATGTTTAACTATAAAAACGATAATTAAGGAAAGAGTTTAATGTTTATATATTATTCTTATTATTATTTCATTTTTAAATTAAGCAACTTATTATTGTCTTTGTTAACTGATTTTGATTAACATTAAATATAGTAAACCATTCTAAATATACATTTTCAATATAAATTCTTTAGATATTGTTGTTAGATTTAATATAAGTAATAGATGGTCAACACATCTTTACACTTTCTAATAACTATAATTTGGAAGTTAAGATTTATTGGTTCCATATAACAACTTTAGTAATGTTTATATGTTACTAATTATTATACGTGTTGTTTTGTGTGGTTTATATTTTATATAATCTGCTATTGTGTTGTAACAATTTTCAGGTGTGTTAGGAAAAATGATTTTCTTTTGGTTGAAGTTTTCAAGATGTTGATGATGGTTTAATAGCAAAGAACATTATGAGTTATTTTGTTGATGTGTAATGATTGTTATGCTCAAATTAACTTCTTGTAATTTAAAAGTTTTAATATTAAGACAATGTAAATATATTAATTTTTGGTTGGTATGGTGATGAGTTTAGTGACAATGTAAATCTATCAAGTTTTAATAGTTAAAGAAATATATGTTTGCTTAAATTGATGTTTAAGTTGATTATGTTTAGTGACATGTTATTCCACCCGCGTGTTACGCGGGCTATAACCTAGCTCACATTAAAAATATCCATACCACACATTAGATCCTCATTTTAGTTAAAAGCATTTGGTTCACAAGCCATGTAACTCCATTGATCTCAACTAACATGTAACAAAATTTGTGAATATTGCTTTCACAGCCGTCGGTTCTCAAACCACATGACCCCCATTACCACCAACAGGTCACACAGTGTTTGTGACTTAAATAATGATAACATATGTTTGAAGTGAAAACAAATTTGATATAAAATAATGAAATATTCACATGCACCTGGGATCAATGAATTCTTGAGTTCTTCCACTGACTTGTTGACTTCCTCAAGTCAAACTAATTAAGTATATATCAGTGTTACAAGTGCACTGACATACAAAGTACTTCACCATATGCGGGTCAGTTTGTTTAACTTTAACCTTTCATCACCCAAAGACATCTAAATAAGATGTTTAGTTTGTTTATTAATTATTTCATCACAAAGGTTGGAATGGATACCAGTCTACCACATTCACCAAAACCCGAAATTCGTGCGTTTAAAGATCAAGAGTTTATTTCCCATTAAAATATATATAAGTTTTATCAATAGCCCCTTTTAGTTTGAATGATTTAGCCTCGTAACAAAACAACCCTCAAACTTGCCACACTAAGTCAAATTCTTTTTTTACATCACAAGCCCAACAATGAAGTTGACTAAATGCACGTGCTTAACTAACATCAACAACTTATTTACAGCATAAATAATTGTTCTTAACTCAAAACATATACCGTCTCTTCCATTTTAAAAATATTATAGATTTAACTCAGTTTAACTCAAATCCTCTGGTTCATGAAACAATGTTACAAACTAACGTATTAAGTAAGTTCTCACTCATAACATTTTACCTTAACTAAGGCATATAGTCAAGTGCACAATGAGAAGTCTAGACACTGAAGTGTTAGATAAAGTAAGATTAGAGAATTAATCATGAACGGTCTAATATATGTTAAGTTTGTAAAGTTTGAGCTTAACTTAGGGGGTGTTTGGGATTCCTTATTTCCACCAACTTATAACTTATTAACTTTTTGAAAAGTTAATATGTAAAAGGTGTTTGACAAACATTAAGGACTTATGGTTTTTAACTTTTGGCCAAGGAAAAATAAGAGGGTTTTGAAAAGTTATGATTTCCTAACTTATTAACATAATGGGTATAACATTCCCATTAAACCCTTCACAAATCACAGACCACCTGCATCTTTAACTTCTACCTGTATCATAACTTCTCCATCTACCACCTGCATCTCTGCAACCTCTTTAATTCTCTGTTCAACAACCACCTACACCCCACTACATATAAACCGTATACATAAGATCTCTGCCACAATTATCTTCCTCATCTCAGCTCATCCCTACCAGGTTTGCTTAATTTTTTTGATTTCGTGAAGAATTTCGTTAGATTAACTGCCATGTGTATTCCATCCCGATGTTTCATGCTCCGGTTTTGGGTTTACAAAGTTAGGGTTCTTCATGTTCATTGTTAGGGTTGTTCAATGTCACTGTTATATTACCTAAAAGCATCATGAATCAGACTTTTGATTTATAATTCAATTAGCATGAATCTTGTATAGTTCATGAGATTCTGTGATAGCTTTAATTTATTTGAGCCTCTTTAATTTGCAAGATTTAATCATGATTTATTAGTGTTAAAAAAGTATGTGACTTTGTTACTTGTAACATCGTGAAAATTTCGAGTTCAAAATGTTAACTTTCCAAAGTCTAGGGACTGAAATGGCCAAATTCCAAAGTTGAGGGTTAAAAATGAAAATTCTGTTTTTTGACCAATAGCGGTACGCGCCGGATCAAAAGAAACACCCATCGCGGTACGCGATGGGGTGTCTGACAAAATGTGACACGTGTGCCCTTGATCAAAAACAAATTAAAAACTAATGGGATGTCATGAAGAAAGAATGGAAGCTTCATGATCACTTGATGAGGCTTGAAACTGGAAACGATGGGACGAGAAGCTCAATAGAATGTGATTTTAGTATTGCATTAATTTTTTGCTATGGATCAGATAATGGAAAAATCCACTAAAAAGAATAAAACAAAGTTCTTGTGGTCTAATGATACGTTCAAGGAGTTTATCGATGCGTGCTTGCTTGAACTTAGAAAGGGGAATAGACCCGGTACACACTTTACTAGGGCCGGGTGTGAGAATATAGTAAAAACCATTCAGGAAAAAACAGGTGTAACCCTTGATCAAAAACAAATTAAAAACAAATGGGATGTCATGAAGAAAGAATGGAAGCTTCATGATCACTTGATGAGGCTTGAAACTGGAATCTATGGGACGAGAAGCTCAATAGAATGTGATTTTAGTATTTCATTAATTTGTTGCTATGGATCAGATAATGGAAAAATCCACTAAAAAGAATAAAACAAAGTTCTTGTGGTCTAATGATACGTTCAAGGAGTTTATCGATGCCTGCTTGCTTGAACATAAAAAGGGGAACATACCCGGTACACACTTTACTTGAGCCGGGTGGGAGAATATAGTAAAAACCATGCAGGAAAAAACAGGTGTAACCCTTGATAAAAAACAAATTAAAACAAATGGGATGCCATGAAGAAAGAATGGAAGCTTTATGATCGCTTGATGAGGCTTGAAACTAGAATCGGTGGGACGAGAAGCTCAATCGATGCATCGCCTGAGTGGTGGGATGAGGAAATAAAGGTAAGTTCTTTTGTTATTTTCATAGATAATTATTAATATATATAATTTATATAACCTGTTTGTTTTTATATATTATTAACCTGCTTGTTTTATTAATGAAGATGCAATGGTTTGTTTTTATTTATTATTAACCTGCTTGTTATTTTCATAGATAATTATTAATATGGATAATATATATAACATGTTTGTTTTCATATAGATAATTATTACGGTCTTGTTTATTTAATGAAGATGCAAAATGGTTTAGTTTAGAGGTTGTTGTAACAGAATCATAGTTTAGTTTATTGAATTAGTGATCGTTGTCGGTTTTGGTTCAATTCGGTTAATTTCGATTAATAACCGAAACCAAGCTTGGGCTAATATTTTTGCTTACAAATACATGAAATGGGCTAAAATATATGACAATTGTATGGTTTGATTCTTTTGAGTTCGGTTCATCTAGGGTAAAAAGGAAACAAATAATGTTAATGTTCGGTTCGGTTTTGTTGGTTTTTGATTCAATTTGGTTAATAACTGAGACTAAATTTGGGATAAATTTTTGCTTAGGAATACATGAAATGGAGTTTATAAAAGCTAGGAATATGTGAAAACTGAATGGTTCAGTTTTTTTTATTTTGGTTCACTGAGAGTAGAAAAAAACAGATACATCTGTTTTAATACATCTGCTTACATCAGTTTTAATTTTAATTTGTTTTTTTCTGTTTCTACTCTCGGTGAACCGAAATAAAAAAAAACCCAACCATTCAGTTTTTATCCGAAGAGCGAGTCAGATCATGTTGAACATTTGAGGGAAGTATTAGAGGTTCTGAAGGAAGATAAGTTGTATGCTAAGTTTTTGAAATGCGCTTTCTGGTTGCGAGAAGGGCAGTTTCTAGGTCACGTGATCAATCCTGAAGGGATTACCGTGGACCCAGCTAACTTTGAAGCGATAACGAATTGGAAGACTCCGCAGAACCCGATTGATATACGAAGCTTCTTAGGGTTAGCTGGCTACTATAGGAGATTCATCGAAGGCTTCTCCAAGATAGCCGCACTGTAGACCGGTATGACCCGAAAGTCAGTAGTATTTAATTGGGGTAAGTTCCAAGAAGAAGATTTTGAGGAATTAAAGAAACGACTCACGCAAGCTCCAATCCTTGATCTACCTGATGGTGACGAGGATTTGGTTTTTTGTACCGATGTTTCGCATCGTGGGTTAGGTTGCGTGTTGATGCAACGAGGAAAGGTTATAGCTTATGCGTCCAGACAGTTGAAAGTTCATGAAATTACTTATCTGACACATGATTTAGAGTTAGCAGCTGTAGTACATGCTCTCAAAATATGGAGACATTATCTGTATGGTACTAAGTGTACTATTTACGCAAACCATAAAAGTTTAAAGTACTTCTTCGAGCAGAAAGAGCTGAACATGAGACATGGAAGATGGTTAGAATTGATAAAGGACTATGACTGCGATATCAAGTACTGCCCTGGAAAGGCTAATGTGGTCGCTGACGCGTTAAGCCGTAAGAATGAGGAAGTCATTGCGACAGTGAAGTCGTATAAATTGATTGTTAGCTCGGATCTGTTTGAAGAAATCACCAAGATACAGTCAGAGGTGCTTGCAGAAGATGGACTAATGAAGAAGGAAAGAATTGTAGATCAACAAGACGAACTGATGGAAAACATTCATCATGTTAAGATTAGGTTTGACCGTATGTGGATTCCACGCCATGGGAGTCTCAGGGGTCGAATCTTAGGTGAAGCACACAAATCGAGATATTCGATCCATCCAGGATCCACTAAAATGTATTAAGACCTAAAAAGGGACTGTTGGTGGCTGAGTATGAAGAATGACGTGGTAGATTATGTTAGTAAGTGCTTAACCTGTTTACAAGTTAAAGCATAACATCAGAAGCCTTATGGGAAGATGCATCCTTTGGAGATACCTGAATGGAAATGGGAACACATCACCATGGATTTCATAACTAAGCTACCTCATATAGCTAAGCATCATGATACCATTTGGGTGATAGTGGACCGTTTAACGAAGAGTGCTCACTTTCTGCCTATATGAGAGGCTATCTCGTCAGAAACGTTAGCATGTTTGTTCATAAAAGAGGTTGTAACTAAGCATGGAGTGCCACTGTCGATTCACGTCAAGATTCTAGAAGAAGTTCCATGAAGCTATGGTAACAAAATTTAACATCAGTACGACGTATCATCCTCAAACAGATGGATAGTCTGAAAGGACGATCCAAACCCTTGAGGATATGCTACGTGCTTGTGTTTTAGACTTTGGAGGAAGCTGGGATGATTATCTGCATCTGGCAGAGTTCTCCTATAACAACAGCTACCATTCAAGCATTGGTATGCCACCGTTCGAGATGTTGTATGGAAGGCGTTGTAGAACTCCTGTGTGTTGGTGAGAGATTGGTCAGAAAGAGCTCGGAAGTTTGGAAGTTGTTCAAGAAACCTCATCAAGGTTCGATCAGATCAAGGCATAAATGAAAGCTGCTCAAGACCGTCAAAAGTCGTATGCTGATAAACGGAGACGACCGATTGAGTTTAACGTTGGTGACAATGTGATGCTCAAGGTCTCTCCTTGGAAAGGAATTATCCTTTATTGGAAGAGGGGAAAGTTGAGTCCGAGGTACATTGGACCGTTTAAGATTATGGATCGTGTGGGTGAAGTGGGTTACAAGCTAGATTTACCCGAGGAGTTAGAAGGAATTCATTCAACCTTCCATGTTTCTCATTTAAGGAAATGTCTGGCTGATGACACGTCTCATGTGCCATTGGTAGATATTGAGGTTGATGAACGGTTGAACTACATTGTACAGCCGGTAGAGATAGTTGACCGCAAGGAAAAAAAACTTCGTCACAAGGTTATACCCTTAGTGAAAGTGATATGGAAGCATCTCAAAGGATCAGATGCTACTTGGGAAGTTAAAGAGGATATGAACAAGTTTTACCCGAATTTATTTTAGTAGTAGTTAGGTTTTGGGGACGAAACCTCTTTAAGGGGACGAAACCTCTTTAAGGAGGGAAGACTTGTAACATCATAAATTTTATAATAATAAATAAAATAATTTGTGTTTGTTAAACGTGTGTTCATATTTAATTAAGATTAAATAGAATAAAGAGTATAAACTTGGGTGGGGAAAGATGGAATATGGGATGGGATGTGCCTTAGGTCCATGGGCTTGAGAGGGTATAAATACCCCCTTAAACCTCCCTAAAACCCTAAATCCCTCGTTTCTATCTTCCTTATTCTCTACACACTCAACACACACACACTCTCTACTTACGACCGTGATCTAGGAAGAAGATCCAAGACCAAAACCAAGCCTAAATCTTGATATAGCTTGACTATACAAGCAAGATACAAGATCATAGTTGAATTACAAAGCTAGCCGAAGCCTAAAAACGCATAAAGGTACGTACTTTAACCTTAAAGGTTGTGTTTTTATG